>NC_133620.1:74159615-74459615 GCF_048593235.1 Sminthopsis crassicaudata
GATGAGGCATCTGTAGACATTACCAATGTCAAATCGTTTTACTTGTCTATAAATATTTGTCACAAAAGAAGGCTTCTGTTAGAAGGAAGGGGAAGAGTTAATAGAAATAAAACAAAAAATATCAATAAAATGTTTTTAAAATATATAAAAGAAAAAAGTTCAGAAAGGGATACAAACAGAAAAAACTTATTAACACAAAATTCATAAATATGAGGCACTTGGGTGGTACAGCAGGATAGAGCACCAGCCCTGAAGTCAGGAGATCTGAATTCAAATCTGGTCTCAGACACTTAACATTCCTAGCTCTGGACAAGTCACTTAATTCCAATTGCTTCAGCCAAAAAAAAAAATTCATAAATACTTTCATGCAAAAGATCATCTACATTTAAATTATATTACTCCTTTTAACTTCAAGTTAAATTTAATATACACTTTTTAAAAAGCCCAAACTTTATATTTATATTTTCATATGCAACTTACTTTTGGTTCATCATATATTAAAATGTTTCTATTATAATTGCTAAGTTCATAATAATTTTTATTATAGCTTTTTAGTGACAAAACATATGCATGGGTAAATTTTTCAGCATTGACCCTTGTAAAAACTTCTGTTCCAATTTTTCTCCTCCTTCCCTCCACCCCCTCCCCTAGATGGCAGGTAGTCCCATATATATTAAATATGTTAAAGTATATGTTAAATACAATATATGTATACATGTTTGTACAGTTATCTTGTTGCACAAGAAAAATCAGATTTAGAAAGAAGGTAAAAATAACCTGGGAAGAAAAACAAAAATTCAAGCAAATGATAACAGAAAGAGTGGAAATGCTATGTTGTGGTCCACACTCATTTCCCAGTGTTCTTTCACTGGGTATAGCTGGTTCTGTTCATTCCTGATCAATTGGAACTGATTTGAATCCTCTCATTGTTGAAGAGAGCAACGTCCATCAGACTTGATCATTATGTAGTGTTGTTGTTGAAGTGTATAATGATCTCCTGGTTCTGCACATTTCACTTAGAATCAGTTCAAGTAAGTCTCTCCAAGCCTCTCTATATTCATCCTGCTGGTCATTTCTTACAGAGCAATAGTATTCCATAACATGCATATACCACAATTTATTCAGCCATTCTCCAATTGATGGACATCCATTCAATTTCCAGTTTCTAGCCACTATAAAAAGATGGCTGCCACAAACACTTTTGCACATGTGGGTCCCTTTCCCTTCTTTAATATCTCTTTGAGATATAATCCCAGTAGTAACACTTCTGGATCAAAGGGTACGCACAGTTTGATAACCCTTTGAGCATAGTTCCAAATTGCTCTCCAGAACGGTTGGATCCATTCACAATTCCACCGACAATGCAGCAGTGTCCCAGTTTTCCCACATCCCCTCCAACATTTATCATTATCTTTTCCTGTCATCTTAGCCAATCTGACAGGTGAGTAGTGGTATCTCAAAGTTGTCTTAATTTTCATTTCTCTGATCACTAATGATTTGGAGCACCTTTTCAAATGGCTAGAAACAGTTTTAATTTCATCTGAAAATTGTCTGTTCATACCCTTTTGTGGTGACTGAATTAGTACCCTAGATATCTTAGAATCAGCAGGAATCAGGATAAGCAAAAGTCTTTATTCTTGGTCTTTTGGGGTCTCAGTCAGGGAATTAGATATAGGAATCTCCACACCTTTCTCTCTCTCCACCACCAAAGAATGATCCCACTTGTCCTACTCCACCCTCTGATCTCTCTCTCCCTTCTCTGTCCACACCCACAGATCCAGCCAACACAGAATAATTGAGCAGGGTCATCCTCCAAGCATATGTTAATAGAGTATTGTCCAATTGGTAATTAGCCTCAAGTGCTTGGTTATCTTTGTTAAGTGCATCTGCTCAGTTCTAGCCCTTTACATCTCCTGCTTTCTTTTTTTTTAGAACACAGGGGGTCAAGCCATCCATGACTTCTCAGGGAGGTCAGAACCTCAAAAAGGAGGTTATCATACCCTCCCTGACTTCTCTGGAATGGAAGTGAAAACACCGAAAAGGAGGTGATCATGCCCCCGCCCCCGACTTCTCAGGAAGGGAGGTGAAGCACTAAAAAGGAGATGATCACACCCTCCCTGACATATCAAGAAGGGAGATGAAAAGCATCAAAGGGAAGTGGGGATTGCTAGCGGGTTTCTGGGCTGAAGGGTCTTATTAGAGACAGGTATCCATAAACCCATCAGCATGGGAGGTATTACACAAGCACATAGCAATAAAGCACAGGTATTAGTGATGACTCTTCCCACAGTCAATGCAGGCTCTATGTGGTGTAAAAAATGTGAATTATACATGCAAGTAGTGATATAACAAACAATATAAATCAACATGGTCTTGTAAAAGATTTCCAGAAGTCCTAGAAGGGTATGTAAACATCAGTCACACATACGCCTTCTTCAGAAGCCAAGAGTTAGTCCAAAACCAATCTATTGTCCATTACTTCATGTGTCAGGGAATCAAATGATCCCATAAGTTTTTGAAGTCCTGCAACAGTCTATTTATATGTTAGGGAATCCAATGATTCCTACACGTTTTGAAGTCCTACAACAGTCTTATCATGTATCAGAGAATCCAATGATTCCTGAGGGTTTTCAAGTCCTACAACAGTCTTATCATGTCTCAAAGAATCTAATGATTCCTGAGGGTTTTCAAGTCCTACAACAGTCTTACGGTTTCTCAGAAAATCCAATGATTCCTGAGGGTTTTCAAGTCCTACAACAGTCTTATGATGTCTCAGAGAATCCAATGATTCTTGAGAGTTTTGAAATCCAACTATTTTTGATGTCCATGAGTCAAACGCCATAACTGCCAGGCTCTTTCAGTGATGGCCACAGTCAGCAATGGAACCACCTGATGTTTCTTGGGTCTTCTCCTTCATTTCAAGGGTCTGCTCCATCTCTCTCCAATGGACAAAGGGAATACGGCTCATTGGCACCAATCTGATTCCTTCTCCATCTGTAGAGATACAAGCAAACCCTCTCCCCTAAGCAGTTAACCTATCTGGTCCCTTCCATTCACCACTTTCTGGGTTTCTTCACATCATCTGGAAATTATCTAAAGACAGTAGAGCTGCTCCCACTGGACAGTACCCTTCTGATGGGTTATAAAACCTGTCTGCCGGAGCCAGTGCATCTTTATCAAAGATTAAGAAGTTAATAGTATAAAGAGCTAGATTTAGAAGTTCTCTAGGGTTACCCGTGGCTCCCCCTTTCTTTTGTTTTTGGAGGAGCATCTTAATGTCTCTGTTTCTCCTCTCTACTATTGCCTGTCCTTGAGGATTAAAGGGTATGACAGTGGTATGTAAAATCTTATACTGTGCACAAAAGTGTGCAAAATGTTTAGAAATATATTCAGGTCCATTGTCTGTTTCTATGCTTGTGGCACACACATAATTGCAAATGCTTGTATAAGGAATTCAGTGACCACTCAGGCTATCTCTTTTGCTGTTGGTATTGCAAAAGTGAATCCTGAAAAGCTGTCTACCACAACGTGGATAAAAGACAGACGACCAAAAGATTTATAATTGGTCACATCCATTTGCTAAATTTCATTAGGTTTCAAACCATGAGGGTTCTTCCCTGGAAGGAGTGTAGGAGCGTGGAAAGGAAAGCAAGCTGGATAAGCTTTTACTATGCTTCTAGCTTCTTCTCTTATTATTCCAAATTGTAAATATAAAGCTCAGGCAGCCTGATGATATTTAAAATGAGATTCTTAGGCTCCTTGAAATAAAGGAATATTGGCCAACATAGTTATAAGGCTATCTGCCTTTGAATTACCATCAAAAATAGGACCTGGAAGTCCACTATGAGAGTGGACATGCAAGATATAAATCTTACCTGGATGCTTTCTCACTTGCTCTTGAAGTTCCTTAAAGAGCTGATATATATTAGAGGGAAAACTTTTATTTGGGCTGTGGCAAATCTTTGTACCACACCTACCAAATAGGCTGAACCAGATACTATATTTATGTCTCCTGGATAATAAATAAGAACTAGAATGATTGCATACAATTCATTCTGCTGAGTGGACTGAAAGAGTTCTGACTACTCTCTTTATAGTTAAGTCACGAGAGTATACAGCACAAATGTTATGTTTGAATGAATCTGTAAAGATAGTTGGTCCTTTAAGAGGAATTTTAGAAACCTTTTCTTCAAGAATCCATCACCAATTATGTAACAGTCTGGTTATCTTTAATGGAGACCCATGTGTAAATTTTGGAGCCATGGCTAATAAAATTTGCCACTCTGGGATGGTTTCACAGCACACATTAACTTGTTCATTAGTATAAAAGGTATATATCTTGTCAGGTCTTATCCCAGATAATTATACTGCTCGCTTAATGGCCTTTAATAAAATTCTAGCCACAAGCACTGGATAAGGAGTAAGGCTTTGTTCTGGTTGTCCTAGGAAGTTCACCCTCTCTATCACACTGTCTCCTTGATGAAGGACTGTTATGGGTGCCTCTTGTGTAGCAAAAACTGATATTTCCAAGTGAGTGACTCTTTCAACCACTTTGGATAAAGCCAGTTCAATTTGTCTCAAAACCTCTTGTGCTTCTTTTGTAAGCTAGGATGGTGAGTTTAAAGTAGTATCTCCCCTTAAAATGTCATATAATGGTGGCAATTGATAGTTAGTCAAGCCTAACACTAGACATATCCAATGGATATCTCCTATCAATTTCTGAAAGTCATTTAAGGTGTTTAGCTTCTCTGTTCTTAAGGAGAGTTTTTGTATTGTAACCATCTTATATGAAATATATCCTAAATATTGAAAAAAAGCATATCTTTGAATTTTTTCTAGGCGCTATGTGCAATTTATAATTCCTTAGTGTTTCTATGGTCTTTTGTAGACATGCTTCTAACATTTGTTCCTCAGGTGCACATCCCAATATATCATCCATGTAATGTAACAACATTACTTTTGGAAATGTTTTTCTTACTGGAGTAAGAGCAGCAGCAAAATATATTTGACACACATAATAGGGCTATTTTTCATTCCCTTTGGCAAAACTGTCCCTTCTTATCTTTTATAGAGCTCAGCTAAGTTAATGCTGGGCACTGAAAAGGCAAATCTTTTCATATCCTCCTTATCTAGAGGAATAGAAACAATCCTTAATGTCTATAACCCACAGAGGCCATTCTCTAGGCAATTGAGTAGGAGATGGAAGTCCAGGTTGAAGAGTTCTCATAGTTTCCATCTGTTCATTTACCTTTCTTAAATCAGTCAACATTCTCCATTTTCCAGATTTCTTTTTAACAACAAATACTGGGGAATTCCAAGGACTTAGAGAAGGTTGTAAGTGTCCTTGGTCAAGTTGCTCCTGTACTATATCTAATAAGGCATGAATTTTGTAGCCTTCAACAGCAGCCCTGCCTAAAAAAAATTGATGTACTAATTTTTAACCCTAATTGTTGTAAAATGTCTTTTCCCCACAGATTGATGGGAATATTTTCAACTATAAGAGGAGTAAAAACTCCTGTTTCACCTTCAAAAGTCCATCTCAAAGAGATGGCATTCACTTCAGCTACTATTGATCCTCCTACACCAGCCATGTAGGTATCTGCCTTAATCTTTGGCCAGTGACTGGGCCAGTTGACATCTCTAATGACTGTACGATCTGTACCTGAGTCCACTAGTCCTTCTAATGGTATGTCATTTATATAGATGGTGAGCATAAGTCATTCAGCTGTCACAGCTGCTGTCCAGTATATTCTTGGGTTTTGTGGCTTGGAGTCAGAATGTGGGTAACTATCACCAGGTTGCGCATTAGGAGTCTGTATCAGTAAACTCCATGCTACTACTTCTCCTGGTTGATAAGTCACACATTGTCTATTTGTGTTAGCAACTGGGATATCAACTACACATTCCCCAGTTTCCCACAACAGTGTATGAATGAACACTGTTTTGTAAGTACTCTCAGGTGGTGAAATGGTCAAGCCTACTGTGCCTGGAGGCAAGGGATCCATAGGCTGGAGAGGAACAGATTTCACCTCTCCAGAGAGTATCTAGCTGCATACAACTCTATCCTCCCTAATTGTAGTCCCTTTCTCCCATCAGGTTGCTTCCTGGCTGATTGGTCATGTCTGGGTATTGGACTGCTAGGCACTCTCTGGGTGTGGCATCGGCTGCCATCATGCCCCAAGTGTTTTTTGCCTGGGGCCCTGGAGCTGGGCCCCTCATCCCCTTTCCCTGAATCAGTCTACATTCAGATGGCCAATGAAAGCCTTGTTGCATTTTGGACATGGGGTATCAGGTCTTGTTCTCCCACCCTGTTCTCTCACTCTGTCTCTATGCCAACATTGAGCTTTCAGATGCCTTACTTTACCACATTGCAAGCATTGACGAATCTGTCTGGAAGTCCCTTGCCAAAAGGGACCCTGTCTTCCTATGTTGGGATCTTGGGAAGTCTGCATCATAGCCTGACTATAAAAGGCATTTGTGCCCACTGTGACACAGCATCTTATGATCTCCTGTAAATGAGCATCCTTGCGTGCTAGTATAATCCTTCTACAAACCTCATTAGCATTTTCTTTATTTTTTTATATTTTAAAATTAATTTAAAAAAAAAACAAAAAAAATAAAAAAATTAAAAAAAAAATTTAATTTTATAATTATAACTTTTTTTGACAGTACATATGCATAGGTAATTTTTTACAACATTATCACTTGCACTCACTTCTATTCCAAATTTTCCCTCCTTCCCTCCCCCTCTCCCCTAGATGGCAGGCAGTCCCATACATGTTAAATGTGTTATAGTATATCCTAGATACAATATATGTATGCAGAACCGAATTTCTTGTTGTACAGGAAGAATTGGATTCAGAAGGTAAAAATAACCTGGGAAGAAAAACAAAAATGCAAACAGTTTACACTCATTTCCCAGTGTTCTTTCTCTGGGTGTGGCTGATTCTGTCCATCAATTGGAACTGAATTAGATCTTCTCTTTGTTGAAGATATCCACTTCCATCAGAATACATCCTCATACAGTATTATTGTTGAAGTATATAATGATCTCCTGGTTCTGATCACTTCACTCAGCATCAGTTCATTTAAGTCTCTCCAAGCCTCTCTGCATTCATCCTGCTGGTCATTTCTTACAGAACAATAATATTCCATAATATTCATATATCATAATTTACCCAACCATTCTCCAACTGATGAACATCCATTTGTTTACCAGTTTCTAGCCACTACAAAAAGGGCTGCCACAAACATTTTGGCACATACAGGTCCCTTTCCCTTCTTTAGTATTTCTTTGGGAGCATTTTCTTTAGCAAGTTGCCCTATCAAAATGTCTGTTACTGTATTTTCACCATTAGTCCGTATGACAGCTTGTCCTTGTACAATTTTTGTGAAGGCCTCACCCTTGTTGTTTTTATTGGGGAGAGAAGCCCATGCTTTAATAGCAGCAGCAGCAATTTGCTCATATGCTGCTATGGAGTAATTAATCTGTACTGAAATGTCTGCATAAGAACCTACACCTGTTAGTTGGTCACAGGTGATTGGAGTATTAACTCCACTTTGATTATTTTGTTGGGTTTTTGTATCCTACAGAGCTCACTATATTCAGAAAGCCACAACAAGTTTTGTCCAGGTTCTAAGCATACCCTTGTTATAGTCTATTTCTTAGCCAATACCAAATAGTTTTGGTAACCGCTGCTTTATAATATAATTTTAGATCAGGTAGAGTTAGGCCACGTTCATTTGATTTTTTTTTCATTAATTCCCTTGAAATTCTTGACCTTTTATACTTAGAGAACGCCAAAGACTCTGCTAAAAAGCTATCAGAAATAGTTCAGAATTTTAGCAAAGTTGCAGGATACAAAATAAATCCACATAAATCCTCAGCATTTTTATATACTACCAACAAAATGCAACAGCAAGAGATACAAAGAGAAATTCCATTCCAAACAAATGTTGAGAATATAAAATATTTGGGAATCCATCTACCAAAGAATAGTCAGGAATTATATGAGCAAAATTATGAAACACTTGCCACAAAAATAAAGTCAGATTTAAATAATTGGAAAGACATTCAGTGCTCTTGGATAGGCCGAGCAAATATAATAAAGATGACAATACTCCCCAAATTAATCTATTTATTTAGTGCTATACCAATCAGACTCCCAAGAAACTATTTTAATGACCTAGAAAAAATAACAACAAAATTCATATGGAAGAATAAAAGGTCTAGAATTGCAAGGGAAGTAATGGAAAAAAAAGTCAGAGGAAGGTGGTCTAGGTGTACCTGATCTAAAGCTATATTATATAGCAGCAGTCACCAAAACCATTTGGTACTGGCTAAGAAATAGACTGGTAGATCAGTGGAACAGATTAGGTACAAAGGACAAAAAAGGGTACATCTATAGCAATCTAGTCTTTGACAAACCCAAAGATTCCAACATTAGGGATAAAAATTCATTATTTGGAAAAAACTGGTGGGAAAACTGGAAATTAGTATGGCAGAAATTAGATATGGATCCACACTTAACACCATATACCAAGATAAGATCAAAATGAGTCCATGATTTAGGCATAAAGAATGAGATCATAAATAGATTAGAGGAACAGGGAATAGTCTACCTCTCAGACCTGTGGAGGAGGAAGGAATTTATGACCAGAGGAGAACTAGAGATCATTATTGATCCCAAAATAGTAGATTTTGATTACGTCAAACTAAAAAGTTTCCGTACAAACAATACTAATGCCAACAAGATTAGAAGGGAAGTAACAAATTGGGAAAATATTTTTACAGTTAAAAGTTCTGATAAAGGTCTCATTTCCAAAATATATAGAGAACTGACCCTAATTTATAAGAAATCAAACCATTCTCCAATTGATAAATGGTCAAAGGATATGAACAGATAATTCTCAAATGATGATATTGAAACTATATCCACTCATATGAAAGAGTGTTCCAAATCACTACTGATCAGAGAAATGCAAATTAAGACAACTCTGAGATACCACTACATACCTGTCAGATTGGCTAAGATGACAGGAACAAATAATGATGAATGTTGGAGGGGATGTGGGAAAACTGGGACACTGATACATTGTTGGTGGAGTTGCGAAAGAATCCAACCAATTTGGAACTATGCCCCAAAAGTTATCAAACTGTGCATACCCTTTGATCCAGCATTGCTGCTATTGGGCTTATATCCCAAAGAAATACTGAGGAGGAAAGGGACCTGTATGTGCCAAAATGTTTGTGGCAGCTCTTTTTGTAGTGGCTAGAAACTGGAAGATGAATGGATATCCATCAATTGGAGAATGGTTGGGTAAATTATGGTATATGAAGGTTATGGAACATTATTGCTCTGTAAGAAATGACCAGCAGGAGGAATACAGAGAGGCTTGGAGAGACTTACATCAACTGATGCTGAGTGAAATGAATAGAACTAGAAGATCACTGTATACTTCAATGCTGTATGAAGACGTATTCTGACGGAAGTGGATATCTTCCTCATAAAGAAGATCCAACTCACTTCCAGTTGATCAATGATGGACAGAAACAACTCCACCCAGAGAAGGAACACTGGGAAGTGAATGTAAATTGTTAGCACTACTGTCTATCTACCCAGGTTACTTATACCTTCGGAATCTAATACTTAATGTGCAACAAGAAAATGGTATTTACACACATATATTGTATCTAGGTTATATTGTAACATGAAAAATGTATGGGATTGCCTGTCATCTAGGGGAGGGAGTAGAAGGAAGGAGGGGATAATTTGGAAAAATGAATACAAGGGATAATGTTATAAAAAAATTACTCATGCATATATAATGTCAAAAAAATTTTTTAAATAAAATTTAAAAAAAAAAAGAAAGTCTCGACCTTTTGTTCTTCCAGATGAATTTTGTTATTATTTTTTCGAGGTCATTAAAATAGTTTCTTGGAAGTCTGATTGGTATAGCACTAAATAAATAGATTAGTTTGGGGAGTATTGTCATCTTTATTATATTCACTGGACCTTTCCAAGAGCATTTAATATTTTTCAAATTGTTTAGATCTGACTTTATTTGTGTGGAAAGTGTTTTGTAGTTTTGCTCATATAGATTTTTGCTAAAGTTGTGGATTATTTCTAATAGCTTTTTAGTAGAATCTTCCATAATAATTTTCAAATCTTGAGTGAATTCCTATTTTTTATCAAATAATGTAAAGACACCTTTGCCAAGAAGGTACTCAAGGCCTCCCATTTCTGGTACTATCCTACCCTTCCATACCTTATTCCTATCTTACTCTAATTATCTCATATTATTCCTCTTCATGTCCTCTACACTCTAGTCAAACTGGATTACTCTCTGCTTCCCAAACAGGTCTCCTCATATCTTAGGTCACAATAGAATATTTTCTCTCCTGTTCTTCACCTGATGGAGTCAAATGCAATATCCTCCACAAATCCTCCTTTAATACTCACTATCAATAATAACTTTTCCCCTTGGATAGTACATAACACCTGGTTGTACAACTCTTTAATGTATTTACCATGTGATATTAATTATAACTATCTAAGTTTTTGTTTCATCTCTCTGTTAGGTTACAAATTCTAAGTATAGGAACCATGTCTTAGCTATAGTATCTCCTTGAGTACTTAATACAGTACTCTTTATATAGTAAGTACTTAATAAATATATATGAAATGAATAAATGACTGAAGATTGATCAGTGATCTTATGACCTATCTGAGATGGGCACCTACCTAAAGATAGTGAGATTAGCTAAGTGACAACTTGAGGTCTCAAACACTTCTGAAACATCTCTAAGACTATGAAAAAGATGTATGTCTAGCTTTATCTTTGGGCAGCTGAATATAAGACTTAAAAGAATTCAGAGATGAAATTTTATCCCTGAACATTCATCATCCAGAATAAGAAAAGCAACAACAACTCGTCACACTTGAACATGATATGTCAATAGCATTCTCATACCTGACAGTTCTCCAGATCATTTCTTCCTAAGATGAATTTTCTGAGTGATTACTCTCAATGGGAATGATAAGGCTAATTAGCTGCACATAGGACAAGAATGATTCAATCTCTGCTCAGCTATGTGATGCTGCCCCCAGTGCCCCAAATGAGACAATTTCCATTTTAATCTGAAAAAGCCATAAAAACATTTAAATTCATTTAATAAATGGTGAAGTCAATTGGCACATAACGAATATTTTCAGACAAGAATGCCCTATAATTTAACTTATTAGATTGTTTGAATCATTTCTTAATACTCCATTCAACTGATAAATATGGCTAAGTGTATGCTCCAGGAAAACATTCTAGTAATGATATACCCTTTGTCTATTCACAGAGCAGTGATTCTTTTCATTATATTAATTGCTTTTCATGTACCTCAGAATGATCAATAGCTTCATTGTTATGGAAAAAAGTTAATTTGCTTTGCCTTCACAATTTTCTCAGCGATCAAAATCAGCTCTTTACTCCTCAGGGTTTCTTAGAGAAAAGAGGTCATTTTAACCTCTAGTTCCTTTGCAATGTTAAAATGAATATAAGAAACTCAGCAGGTTGTGATGAAGAGAAGAGGTAGCCTTGGAAGGACTGTTGTTTGTCCTTTGCTCTTGAAGAGGACCATCAGGGAGGTGATATACCATGACTTGCAAATGAATTGGATTGGAGGGAAGGAAGACTGTGCAAGGTCATCTAGCTCACTTTCCCTTCCAGAGTTAGATGGCTCCAGTGGCCAGATATAGAGCAGGATAACTGGAGATGGTCAAGGATGCAGTGGGAAACCTTGACTTTTTTAAGCTAAGGTTTTTCCCAGGTCTTACATTGACGAAAGCAAGGCCCATTGGGAGATTAAAGCTAAATAAGAAATGAGGCAAAATACCTTTGATCCAGCAGTGTCACTACTGAGTCTGTATCCCAAAGAGATCAGAAAAGAGGGGAAAGAACCCACCTGTGCAAAACTGTTTGTAGCAGGTCTTTTTGTTGTGGTGAGGAATTGGAAAATGAATGGATAGCTATTAATTAAGAAATGGCTGAAAAAGTTAGGGTTGTTATTCCAAAAGAAATGATAAAAAGGCTAATTTCAGAAAGGCTTGAAAAAAGTTACATGAACTGATGCTGAGTGAGATCAACCAGGAAAACATTGTATAAAATAACAGCAAGATTCTGTCATGATCAGCTATAATAGACAATCTTCTCAGCCACACATTTATTTAAGACAATTCCAATAGACTTGGGGTCGAAAATGCCGTCTGCATTCAGAAAAAGAACTATGGAGACTGAATGCAGATCAAATCATATTATTTTCACCTTTGGGGAGGTTTACTTTTTCTTTCTTGTGGTTTTTCTCTTTTGTTCTGATTTCTATGACAAGTCCAGTCCCTATTCCCTAATATTCCTATAAGGTGACACTTTGATCCTCTTGATTTGGGACTTTGGTTATGTTCTCCTTTACTATTATCCATACTCTTAACCTCAACTGCTGACTAACACTTAATCCACAGAGCCAATCCATTGTCAGATCTTATACTTTTCATTTTTGCAATATTTTTCTGTTTTTTCTTTTAAATATTTATTATTTCCAATTGTATATATAATCTTAACATTCCTTTTTTAAAATGAAATAAAATTTTGAGTTCCAAATTTTCTCCCATTTTCTCTTCCCTCCCACCTCTCTACAATGACAAATAATTTGATATAGTTTATGTATCACAACATTTTTCCTAAAGTTCTCTTCTTCACTCACACAGTCAGTCCTTTGACCTAGACCTGAAATCTTATAATAATTTTCCTTTGAAAAAAATAAATAAGATGTAAAATCTATGGATATTATTTCTTTTTATATCATCTTAATTTCCTCTTCCACACCCATGTTCTTTTCCTCCCAAAATTTAGCACAATGCCTGGAAGCTTTCTAAACACTCTAATGACTTTTTTTAGAATGATTAAAGTGACTATTCATTAGAATTCTTGTGAATAACTTACTCTCTTTTTGATGTAACTGGGTGGTAGAGTACTGGACCTAGCATCTGGAAGACCTGAATTCAAATCCAAACATTTGACTTTTTTTTGCCTCATTTTCCTTATAAGAATCAAATGAGATGATAATTGTCAAATGCTTAGCACAGTGCCTGCAATATAGTAAGCACTCCATATGTGCTAACACTTATTGTTATTTTCTAGAATAACCAAAAAAAAAAAATCCATATGATGTACAATCAAAATGAAAGTGTTTTTGACAAAAGGGGGTGCTTAAAAAAATAATCAAAATCTAGAAGATGAGTTTGGTGTCAGTAAACTTTAACAAGTTTCTAAATTGAAGTGATTTGCAAAAAGCATTTCCCTTTCCTTTTCTTTATGATTCTTCAATACATTCATGAAGCGTGTATTTCTGGAGTATGTCAGTCACACTGTCTTTTTGCTTTTCATTCCTCCTGGATTAGTGCTTAATGAGTGGCAGACAAACACTGAGAAATGACCATTTCTCTGTGAAAGAAGCTATTTTATTGATTGCAGCAGACTCAGGCTTGTAATATTGCAGTTATTACTGCAGGACAGATGGAGTTTCATTTAATCTGCTTTGTTCTCCACAAGTGACTATCTACTCATACACATGTCACATAGCATTTTCAAGATTTAAATGGTTTGGATACAAAGTATTCTGTCAACAAAAAAATAACTGTTTTTAATAAAAAGTCACATTGGAATTTTTTTTAATGCTTTACAAAATATTTTCTTCACAAGTCTGTAAGCTACTGAGCACAAATACTATTCCTATTTCACAGATGGGCAAACTGAGGCACAGGAAGATAAATGACTTGTCTTTGGTCACACTTATAGAAACAGGCAGAATTGGGACTTCAACTCATGTCTTTTAAAGCATTAAACTTTTAACAGGAATTTTAAAATTTTAGCTCCCTTTCCTTGAACTCTTCTCCATACTCTCATATTCTATTAAAGCTCCTCCACCATAGAGAGCATAGGCATAGATTAAGCTAAAGAAAACAGAAAACAAAGAGAAGGCAAAACTTTTTAACTTTTATTGTTCTTTTTTCTTCCAAAGAGAATGATCTCTACATTGAGAAGGATAAGGGGCAAATGGTTAATGATTAACAGGAAGCTGGAAGTCAAGAAAAATGAGATAATGATTCAGTTTAATTTAATTCTATTTAATTTAAATTTAATTCAACAAACACTTGTTAAATTCCTACTGTAGACAAAATATTATACTGGTATATATTGGAGATGTAAAGATAGAAAAGGGGAACTGTGTATTCAAGAAATGTATATACTCATGTGTCATATGGTAAAGGGGCTAGTGGAAGGGGGATACTTCACATACATAAATAAATAAACTCATAGTATTTTTTGGGAACTAGATCTGTGATTATATTAGGGAACTCACACTAAGGAAACTCCCTCTCCTGATTCATTTGGATTTTTGTTCAGCAATTTAGTCTTTTTGTTTATAACAGTAAAATCAGATTATACATGCACTCTCTATGTATACCCATAACAGAAATATGGTTCTCAAGAGTTCTTTTCTTTTTATCTTTTTATACTTTTCTTGAGTTCTATATTTGGAGGTCAAATTTTTTGTTTAGCTCTGGTTTTTTCATCAGAAATAAATGGAATTCACCTGTTTCATTGAATGACAATCTTTTTCCCTGAAAGAAAATGCTCAGTTTAATTTATTCTTGGTTGCATTCCAAATTCCTTTACTTTTTGGGATATCAGATTCCAGGCCCTTCAATCCTTTAAAGTGGAAGCTGCTAGGTCCTGGGTACTACTTATTGTGGTTCCCTGGCATTTGAATTGTTTCTTTCTGGATGCTTGCAGTATTTTTTCCTTGGTCCAAAAGTTCTGAAATTTAGCAATGATATTACTTGGAGTTTTAATTTTGGGGTCTCTTTTAGGAGGTGCTCAGTGAATTATTTCAATGGTTATTCTACCTTCTGATTCTATGACATACAGGCAGTTCTCTTTGATGATTTCCTGAAAAATAGTGTCTAGGCTTTTTTTTTTATGATAGTTTTCAGAGAATTCAATAATTTTTAGATTGTCTCTCCTAGATCTGTTTTCCAGGTTAGTTGTTTTCCTATAGGTATTTTACATTTTTTCTATTTTTTTCATTTTTTTGGTTTTGCTTACCTCATTCTTGTTGCCTCATTGAGTCATTCATTTCCATTTGTTCAGTTCTGAATTTTAGTGAATTATTTTCTTCATTTACTTTTTTTAAAACTTCTTCTTGTATTTGTCCAATTGAATTTTTAAATGAGTTGTTTTGTTCTATGGAATTTTTTCCCATTTCACAAATTCTGTTTTTTAAGGAATTATTTTCTTTTCTGTTTCACAAATTCTGTTTTTCAGGGTTTTTTTTTTTTCTATGTTGTCAAATCTATCTTTTAATGAGTTATATGCCCTTTTCAAACCCTCTTGCAAAGTTTTCATTTCCTTTCCCCATTTTTCTTCTAGCTCTCTTTTAAGATTCTTTTTAAATTCTTTTGGAGAGTCTTGTGTGGGGTCCAGGTTATCACCTTTTGGGGCTTCATCTGAGACAATCTTCTTTTAGTCTCCTTAGGGTTTGAAATCTGTTCTTCTCTTTCACCATAAAAACTGTCTATGGTCAGAGTTCTCTTTATTTTTTTATTCATTTTTTTTTTTTTAAGTTAAGGTCTGCTTTTAGGGCAGGGAAGGTTTTCCAAGCTTCCTCTATAAGAGGCTGCGCTGGGTCTATGTGGTGCTGGGTGGGCGTGGCCAGGTCCCATGGGATTCTGGCATTTCAGGGTTCACTCTACTTTTTGTGTTTGTGTTGGATGTTTTCTAACTTCTCTGCTGCTCTACTGGTTTGTAACGAGGGCAGAGTGGCCAACACTGCTGTAGATTCCTGTAGATTCTCCACCATACAGGATCTGCACCTGCTGGTTACACTGGCTGCCTCCCTCCCATTTCCGATTAAAACAGACCTTTTCAGGCAATCTTCAAAATTATCTTCTGCTGGTAATTTGTTGTACTCCCAATATTCGTGGATTCTGCCATCCCGAGCTGATTCAGAGACTGGATTTGGTAATTAGACTAAGGGTTGTAGGAAAAGGTCAGAAAGAAACGTGTGTCCTCTCTGCCATCTTGGCTCTGCCCCTGGAAGTCAGTAATTTAGTCTTAATTGCCTGGGAGCACTAAGATGTTAAATAACTTGCTTAAGGTCCTAGGTCAATATGAATCAAAGTCCAGGCTTAAACCCACTCCTGCTGGCTTTGATGGTGTCTCTCTAGGTTGCAGAGCCATTCAACTACAAGTATATATAGAGCATATTTAAAGTAATTTTAAAATAAATTTAAATATTTATAAATTTAATAGATTTGTCATTTTAATTTCAAAATAAAAGGTAATTTGTTGTTTTTTGTCCTTTGTTCTTGAAAAGGACCAAAGACATCCAGGAGGAGGATGTCTTGACTTCCCCCTGAGTGCTATGTCTCTATTGTCCTATCTCTGCTGTGTATTTACACTGATCCTATGCTTCCCAAGCTGCTCTCTGCTGCCATTTGTGCCAGTGATTCTAATGCATCTTCCAGGGAGGAGATCAAGAATTTTCCTTAAGTGCTCAATAGAGAGTCTATTACATAAAATAAAATATCAATTCCTTTCTTCAACTTCAAAAACCTTTCATCTTCATAGATAAATGACTCCATGGGAGCTGATGAGATCATGAAGAGAGAAAATAAAGAAAACAAGATGATCTAGGATAGAGCCTGGAACTTTGCCAGATAGGGAATCTAGCTGTCCTCTATATGTTCAAGTCATCAAAGCTAGTCTGTTGGGAAATTTGCACTGACTTCTGTTTTCTTTACTCCCTCTACATCTATAATCTCCATTATATGCAAACTAAATTAGAGTATAAGTGTTTAGAGGTGGGACCAAGAAAAGGGAGCTCAGATTTTTAAAACTTAAGGACATTTAATACTTTTAAAATATGTAGAACATTTAATATCTTAGAAGACCTGAATTCTTCACTTAACCACATGAGAGGTCAACGCATTATAGCTACATATATAGCAGTTCTTTTGTCTCTCAGGGGTAGGTTCCAAAAGTCTTCCATGTGGGTAATACTTTAGGTGATGGCAGTATGTGCCAATTCTCATTATACTCTACTATACCATTCAATAAACTGAATGACTATGAAGATGCATCTGTTCTAGAAATTTGTCTCCCAAAGTTGTCCTGTTTCCTTCTCATAATTTTATCAAGAATTTTCTCAGTATATGTACATGTTATTTTCATCAATATTTCATAAAAATGATGAAATTGGTATATGGGTCAATGGTTGCTATTGCCCTCTAAATTGGCTTTAAAAATAAAAACACCTTCCATAATTTTTTCTAGTCCTCCCCTCTAAAGCATCTTGAAAATCAATTCCTCAATACTTACAAAATTATGTCATTTCCATTTTTCTTCTGTATATTCTTTGTTTGATGTAGGCACTTTTCACCACTTAAATCTTTTGACTAAGTGTCATTTCTAATCTTCCATCAGGTACTGAAGTGTGAACATTCAAACACTGTTATACATAGTAAGCACTTAACAAATATTTGTGGAATGGAATTCTTTTGAAAAAGTCAATTTATGTTGCAGTTTTAGTGTTAGTTTTAGTAACTGATACTTTAAATGTTTTAAATCATTCATAAACTTGCTCTTTATTGGGAGTTATGGGAACCACAGAAGAAATATAAATCAGTGTTTCTTCCTTCAAGTTTCTAAATGCTATAAAAATGCAAAGGGATATAGGTCATTGGGGGCTGGACCAGTTGGGAAAAACTTGTTGGGAAAGAGAAGGAATTGGACCTTGAAATTCATCAATGTGTCAGTTTATCAACAATATCATGTAATTTCTTAAACAAAATATTCTTTGTAGAAAAATCACTGGAGAAGGAATCAAAGCATCATTTTTTCTTGGTTTGCTACTTACTACCTATCTTACTATCTGATCTTAGGCAGATTATTTCAACTCTCTGTTTATTTTTTTAAAGTTATTCCCACCCCCCAATTACATGTAAAGACAATTTTTAACAGTTATTTAAAAATTCTCTCTCTCCCTTCCCTGAGGGAGTAAGAAATTTGATATACATGCCAAAATTTCTTAATTTTTCATCTGTAAATGAGGGATGGATTTAAAGTCCTTTCACCTCTAAATCCACAAATCCTTGGAGGAGGGGAGATGACTTTTTTAATGAGAGAGAAACAGAGGCAGAGACACATACACACACACAGAGAGAGAGACAGAAAAAGAGAGAGAGAGAGAGAGAGAGAGAGAGAGAGAGAGAGAGAGAGAGAGAGAGAGAAAGGAGAAGGAGAGAGGAAAGGAGAGGAGAGATAGAGAGCATTTCCATACACAGCAGAATGGAAGAGCAAATCTCCATTTCAGTTTTTCAGCTGTTTTAGACATCTCCAACTCTTCATGACCTCATTTGATATGTTTTTGGCAAAAATACGAATTGTCATTTTCTTCTTCTACTCATTTTATAGATTTAAAAACTGAGGCAAAGTTAAGTGACTTCCCTAGAATCACACAGGTAATAAGTATTTAAAATTGGATTTGAACTCAGGGGTTCTTAGGCTTAGTGCTCTATTGCATCACTTAGTTGTTATGCTTCATTTCATACTATTTGTTTTTTAAAAAAATAATAATTAGTTCTATACATTACTTTCAGAACTGCCCTGCTGAACTTCTGTGCACAGTGACTGCAAATAGTATTTAATAAATGCTAGTTGACTAACTGGTTGATGGTTTCTTTCTGAATTTTCTTTTGTTCTGTACATTTTTTAAAAGTTACAATGATCTTATTTTTGGTGTATCACTACTGCTAATTCTCTCCTCCCCAGTAAAAATTGAGAGGAATAAAAAACTTTTAAAAAGAAAGTCAAGTAAAATGAATTCATACAGTGACCACGTTAAAAAATATTCGTCTCTATCTTTTGTCTATCACCTTATTGTCAGGATGTGAATAATATGCTTCAACATGGGTTCTCTGGAGACATAGTCACTACATTGGTCAAACGTCAAAGTTTGCTTGTTTGGCTTTTTCCCTAACAGGTTGCCCTTGTATAAAATGTTCTCCTGGCTCTGCCTGCTTTGTTTTGTATCAGTTCTTAGGATACAGGATTCTGCTCTAAAGTAGTCTTTTAGCATTTCTTACCACAAAATAATATTATATGTTCATATAACACAATTTGTTCAACTATTCCTTAGTCGTCTAAAAGGCCATCTAAGGGATCCTCTTAGATCCTAGGTTTTTTCTTTTCTTTTTCCCCACTCTTTAATCCCATTCCTTTGAGATCAGAAGTTTATTTTGCTAGTGACTTTTAACTCCTCATTCCCTACACCCTCCCTCTTGTTTTGATGCTGAATTGGATGTATTTATATACCAAATCTTATTTGTGTGTATCCTTTGTCCATCTCAGATAAGAGTGAGAAATGATTTTCTATTCCCCATCCCTTCCTCCATGTTTGTATATTCATGTATTGTATACTCTAAATACAAGAAATAGCAAGATCAATACCCCCTTCCTTATCTTTCCATAGGAGAGAATTGCTTCTTTTAGGTCTCCCTTATCTTTTCCCTCTTAAAATCCTCAGTACAAAAATCTGTTTTTCTTATATAGTCTGAGTCCCAAAGCTCTTTGAAATGGGACTCTTTCTTCCTTAGCACAGATCAATATGCACTAATGTGTACCTGTGTTAGGGGCAGGCAAGTCTTTTTGGATTCTATAGTCAACTCAGACACTTCAGAGAGAAGATGAATGTTGTCAGTCCCATTTCAGGTTGCTAAAGGGAAAATTGGGAAGGGAATTGGGAAAGAGAAATTCTTCTGGGAAGAAGCCAATATGAAAGCAAATAGCAATCTCCATTATGTCTCTATCCCCAGCATGTTACCCTAGAGACTTTAGGATATTTTCCCTTTAGGTGAGATTTGGGACTGTCTCTTAGTTAAGCTCTCCTAATGAGAGAGTTCCTTCATTATGTTATCTAGTATATATTCTCAATTTTCTCTGATTTCTATTTTTCTATCAATTTGAAAAAATTTATTTCTTTGCTAATTATTATGTATTTTCATTGTGAAACTGGTATTTGGTGGGAAAGGCCTTGGATATAAAGCTTGGGTCCTCCTTTTTTACATTAATGAACAGGAATCAGAATTTAACTTGAACTTAAAAATAATTTCCTCTAGACTAATAGTGTTTAAGTTGGCAGATTGATATAATTTTTACCCAGTAACCACTATCTGTGAGGAGAGCAAAGTGGCCAAGCTCCTGCTTCTCCTCCTGGCAGAAAATAAAGTCTTCTTTAGACAAGATGAGTAAGTTGGGGTTGGGAGGAGTGCAGAAGAGGCTAGAGATGTCTATTCTGCCAGCCTTCAAGTCATCCAATAACATCTCCACGACAAATTTAGAGAATAACCCTTGTTACATTAATTTAATTTCCTCAATGCCCTTTAAAGGGATATGTTCTGAAGGGATTTATGTTTCCTCTCTCTCTATTAGAATGTTAACACAGCATCATTATACAGCTCCTTCCAATTACTTAAATCAATTTCTCTTTTTAGGTTTTTCTGGGATCATGTTCCTACTTAAATCCTCTATTCCTCTCCCCAACCTCATAACATCATACTTATTTTTTCAGGTATAGTAGATAGTGTTAAGCCTAGAATCAGGAAGACCTGTAGCCTCAGATACTTATAAATTGTGTGATCCTGGGCAAGTTATTTAATTCTGCCTTGGTCATGTCATCTGTAAAATGAACTGGAGAAGGAAAAAGCAAACCATTCCAGTAGATTTGCCAAGAAAATTCCAAATGGGATCACAAAGAATCAGATAGGACTGAAACAATTAAACAACTCCAAAATCTCCTCTCAGGTATTTTAGATATTGCTAGGCCTAATGTTATCCTATGAGTCCATGATATTTAAACTGCTTCTTTCTGGATGCTCAAATAATTTTCTTCTTTGACATGACAGTTTTTGATTTTTGGCTATGTATTCCTGGGACTATTTGCTTTTGGCATTCCTTTTAGGAGGTGATCAGTGGACTCTCTCTGATTTTGCTTTGTCTTCTACTCCTTAAGGTCAGTTTTTGGTTATGATTTCTTGAAATATAGCATCTAAGCTTTTTTTAGAGCAAAGATTTTCAGTGAGTGGAAGAATTCTTAAATTATCTTTTCATTTGTTTTTAAGATCAGTTTTTTTAAAATAACAGCTATCATATTCTCTTCATTTAAAAAAAAACTTTTGACTTTGTTCTAATATTTTGTATTACTTCATGGAATAGTGAGTTTTTATTTGTGCTTTTATATTTTATAGAAGTCCACATATTGGGAAATATTTACCACTTTTTTTTTCTAAGCTACTTAGTCTTCCAATTTTTTCCCTAAGATCCTGGTTTTACTTCTAAAAAAATCTCTTGAATTATTTCCTTTATGTAATCATATAATTCTTGTGGAAAATCCATGTTTCTCCTTGTATTTCTGCTTGCAGTTACTATAGAGTTCTATTTGCAATTATTTTGGATACTACTTAGTTGATTTCTTCACAACTCCGGTAGTTCCTAGATTAGGGCTTTCTATTAGGGTCAATTGCTGTCTGCTATTGTAGTTTGGGGTGGGATGGTAGACTCTACTTGATCTCATTCTGGGTCACTTGCATTCCTGCTCTGACCTTCACCTCCGGGGGTTAGAATCTCTTGGATCTTTGAAGTTTGTGGCATTAAATACTTCAGAGCCCTATGTGTCAAGGCTATCCTGGTTTGAATTCAGCAGCACCATATTGGTCACCACCTACTCTTGGGGTTTCTAACTACCCTTGATTGTGAGGAGGGCAGAGCTTTACACTTGCTGTTTCAGGATGCAGAACTTTGCAAGTTACATATATACAGTTCTAGTCATAATGGTACTTGCTTTGCTGAAGTTGCCCCCCTTCCTATTGCCCTGACTTTTTGTGCCTTTCTGTGGTGGGAAAGGTTACTCTAATTTCTCCTTGGATTTCTTGATCATGATTTATTTTGGTGTGAACTCCAGAATTCAAGAAGTCTTCTTGGCAGGAAGGACCTAGCAATCCTTTTTGTCTCCCAACATAAAACATTAATCCTAGAACATTCAAGCCAGAAGGAATCCTGAAGAATATTTCTTCAACCTCTTCATTTACAGACGAGGAAACTGAAATCCAAAGAGATTAAATGGCTTGCCCAAGAATGGTTAGTTATAAGGTATAGATCCAAATCATCAGAACAATAATTATAATAAGGCAATCACAGTTTTATCTCAGGGCACTGGCATTTTAAGAATACTCACAGCACTTGTAATCTTTCAACATATAGAATAGATGTAAAGTCTCATTAGCCAAATTAAATAATTAAAATTATAAGTTACCAGATGTTAGGTATTTCCTCTACACTTGTTAATTGTACCCCCTTCTTTGTTGAGTTCCTCCTTAACTTAGCTACATAGTCAAAGGTTCTGGCCAGTATTCAAAGTCATGGTCTCTTGACTGAAAATCCAACACTATTTCCATTATATCTCAATAATTCTTACTCTAATGTTCTAATATTGATCTTACTATTGCAAGTTTTAACTAAGCTCTACATTTCTGCAAAGTTGCCTAATTATTATAAATACTTACAGAATTATTCTCATAGAAGAGGTATATAGTTTTGAGCGTTGGGCTGTATACAAATTAAAAAATATTATTATTCTTAAATAAATAGGAAGTCACATCATAAACAAGTTCTATTTCTTTACATATCATACTTCCTTGAGAATATAGCCACAAACATTCAATACTGTAACTTCAAAGTTTGCCCTCATAAAATGAAATATAAGAAAACTTAATTATAGCTTGAATGTGTATGTGAAAAGAAAGAGAATTTAAATTTTATAAAACAATTTACATATACATAAGTCTCATAACAATACTGTGAAACAGTTGATATAGCTATTATCATCATGACAAATTTTACAGATGAGAAAACTGAGACTTCCCTAAAATGACTACACTAAGACCACATTCTTAGTATCAGTGGCAATATTTGAACTAAGCCTCTTTAGCTCCATGTGCAGCATCCTACTTTCTACAGTAAGCTGCCTTTGGGAATCGAATCCCAAGTACTTTTATAAATACTTGCAATGGTTTAGAATTAAGTACAAAAACCAATGGATCTAGCTGAAATTTCCCAATCACATTTAGATGAGCAGATAGCAATCTTAACAGTGTAAATAAAGAAAATGGGCCAACACAGTTATCCTTACTAAAAACTGAAGCTCTCTTCATCTTCATAAATAAACTGATTTTACATGCCATACAGTAGTCAGCAAATAGATTTCTAGCATGGTGCTAGGACTTCAAGAGAGCCACCTACTGGATAACCATTAATACTCGTAGAGCATACATATTCTCTCCAGGTATTAAGGAAATTCATTCAAGTAGAACTAATGCACACCCAGATTGGTTTATCACTTCTGTTGGTGCTATTCAGTTGGTCTTCACAAATAACAATATCTAGGACGCCTTTGCTCAAGAAAGAATGGCTAAATATAAGGAAACCAGAAGTGAATTATTGTCTTGGTGATATTAGTAGTGAGCATTGAACCAGGATTGAAATCCAGGGAACCTTGATTCAAATCCTTCTCTGATATATTACTTAATGCATGACCATGGGAAAATCAGTAAATTTCTCTCTAAGCCTCATGCAGCTCTATGAGATGCTAAAATGAGGAGCATCACATGTTCTTGATATATTGGTTATAAAAATTCTCAGATAATCTGAAGAATAAAAAGAACAGCATTACCCTTCCCCTTCACTGGCTAATTTACATTTTTAAAAATTTTGTTGATGATTCTTGTTTTCCCATCCAAGGTCTTTCCAGATGTTACCACTGTTACCACCTGCAGACATCATACATCAAATGAACCCTCCCTAGTAACAAAGAATAACAGTAAAGTAAATCTAATTGACACAGTAGCAACTCCCTTAGCAGTAAATGATATATAACCAACCCACAATCCTGCATCTCTTAACGGAGACAGGAGGAGATGTATTTCAACATTTGTTTTCCTTGGTCAAGATTGGTCATTAAAATTAATCTGATTTCAACTGTCAGGACCATAGGGATTAAATGGGGAATTATCAGCTTGGAAAGAGAGTCTGGTAAAACTGGTAGAGGTTGTCTAGTATGACCCTCTCCTTTTAAAGAGGTAGAAACAAAAGTCCAGAAAAGTTGGAACCCAATCTAAGGTCAACTCGTAGTGACAGAGAATGACACATTATCTAGATAGTTTTGTCATATAATCATTTCTTAGTTTTAATAACTCATTTTTCTACAATTGACCAACATAGCTCTTCAAAGTGAGGAGTCAACTTTTTTAAATTGGCCAGTCTTTCAAGGTTCTGAATATTAAAAAAAAAAATTTTTTCAAATAGAGTCATCTTCTCTTCCCTTCTCCTTCTTTTCTTCCTCTCCCCACCATTGAAAAAACAAACCCCTTGTTATAAATATACACAGTCAAGCAAAATAAATTTCCACTTTAGCTATATATATATCTGTTTCTACACACACACACTCACACAACATACATACACACATTCAGACATTTCAATCTATACTTTTGAATCAATTACAACTTCATCATGAGTCCTCTGGAATTATGATTGGCCAAAACTGACCAGGATTTTTTCAAAGTTTTTTTTAAATTATTCTTATAGTACTGCTATAATTAAATAAAATGTTCACCTGGTTCTGTTCATTCCACTTTGTTTAACAGATACATGTTTTTCCATGTTTCTCTGAAGCCATCCCTTTCCTCATTTCTTAGAAAATAAGAGCCAATGGACTTGGTTCTTTTCCACAATGAGGTGATTCAGGCCAGACTTGTGATGGACTTGTAATGGAGAGAGCCATTTGCATCTAGAAAAAGGACCATGGGGACTGAATGCCGATCACAACATAGTATTTTTACCCGTTTTGTTGTCATTTGCTTGCTTTTTTTTCTTTCTCAATTTTTTTCCCTTTTTATTGTGATTTTTCTTGTGCAGCATGATAAATGTGAAAATATGTTTAGAAGAATTGCACATGTTTAACCTATATTGGATTACTTGGTATCTAGGAAAGGAGCATGGAGGGAAGGGAGGGAGAAAATTTTGGAACACAAGGTTTTGCAATGATTAATATTGAAAACTACCTTTGCATTTATTTTGAATAAAAGACTATTATTTTAAAAAATTTTAAATAACAAAAGACAAGTTATTATGTATTGTTTTTATAGGAAGGAAAACCAATTTACCCAGATCAAGAATAAATCATAACTGATGAAAGGGAAATAAAAGAAATGATTAGAAACTAAAAAAAAGAAAAAAGTAGTCATCCAATTGAAATTCCTTCAATTGGAGGTTCACATTATGATGGAGGTAAATTTGATTAGAATGCTTGTTAATAATGATTATGAACTTTGTCTCTGGTTTTAGTTGATATTGTCTTAAAGATGTGAGCTTACATCTTCTTAAAGATGTTACTGGTGAGCTTCTGTTTTCCAGCAAAAGGAAGTCTTCAGTGAATTAGAGCCCTCTGCGTAACGCCACCATATGAATTCTTGTAACTGAATGTGAGGGTTGCAAAATTGTGATTTATTATCAGTAAATATTTGATTTGTGTATCTATTTTATATATCTACATACTCACGGTCACATAAAAATTTCTTGGGTGCAAAGGGATCACAAGGGGAAAAGTTTGAGAAGCCTTGTTTTAGACCCCTGAATATATAGAGGGAAAAGGCCACTGAGAAATAGAGGGCAAGCAATAAAAGTAAATAAGGTGAGAGAACAAAATCAAAATATGACTAATTTACCTTCTTTCTTGACCATAACCAGCTATGTTTCATCTGCTTCTGACTGCTTCCTGTTATTATTATTTTTTTACTCTTTATCTGTTTGTGACTTCCCTTACCTATTCCAAGTTTTGCTTTAGATCTTGTTTGGTCTCTATTCCTTCCTGTTTCCTTGGGTCTGGGTTTAGATTGTTCTCTATAATCAGTGAATTTTCTTTTGCTGATATATACATAATTCATTGACATCACATGCCTCATTCTGGTCTGGGAGTAGCAATATAAAGACAAAAAATGAAAACATCTATCTTCAAAAAGCTTATAATTTACTGAGGGGAATAGAGCAGATATACAAGATAACAAATGAAATACATTTTTGTGGTTGTTCAATCAATGATTCTTCATGATCCCATTTTTTTTCTTAGAAAGATATTGCCATGTCCTCTAGCTCATTTTACAAGTCAGGAAGCTGAGGCAAATAGTGTTATGTGATTTGCCCAGAATCATACATCTAATAAAAAATGTTAGGAATTTGAACTCAGGTCTTCCTGTCTCCAGGCTGGGCCTCCGATACAGATATAAATAGATAGATAGATAGATAAATAGATAGATAGATAGATAGATAGATAGATAGATAGATAGATAGATAGAAAGAAAGATATATATATATATAGAAGAAAGGTAATCTCATTAAGAAAGAATGGGAGGAAAGGTCTTGTAGAAAGTGAAATCTGAACAGAGTATAGAAAGAAGTCAGGAAAGCATTCCAAACATGGCCAATTAGCCAATGAAAATGCCCAGAATGAAAAGATGGGTGGGTCCATCTGGATCTTAGAGTACAGTTATCCCTTCCACCTGCATGGGGTTTCAATATATCTTGAGTCAGTATTAGAAAACAGGTAGAAATTTTAAGGGACTTTTGTAGAAGTCACAGTCAACATGCAAAGGCCAGCAGATAACACAGAAAAGATAAGAAACTCAAAAATGCATAAAATATATGTATGTATTATATAATAATAAGATATTTCATGTTTTAATATTGTAAATACTCCTTAAAAGCAAAAGGAAAAATTCAGACTTCTTCTCTGGTTTGAAGGTGGAGCCAAAAAAAATTTACACAGCTTTTTTCAGATTGAGGGGGTGCTAAACCCATAACTCCAGCAATGTAAAAGGAGTAACTATACTTGGAAAGGAATATAAAATGCAAAGAGACTGGAAAAGTAAGAAGAATCCAAGCTGTAATGTCAACAGAAGATTTCATATTTTATCCTTTATGTAAGAGGGATTTTCTTGAATAGGAAGCTGATATGGTCAAGCTGGTGCTTTAGGAAGATCATTTTAATAACTGAGTAGTAAATGCATTTAAATGAATTAAAAAGGCTTGAGATAGGGAGAACAACAGAAGGTTATTGGAATGGCTCAGGCATAAAGTGATGAGAACTGCACCAGAAGCTTGACTAATTTGATTAATTACTGGTCACAGAGATACACTAATTCTTAGTCATATTTAAAAGGAGTTAGTTGGCAAAGTAAATTCATTGTCTATCAACATTACCCCCTGAATTCAAACTCTGAAAGAGTTTGTAAATTAAGTCTCAGCCTACCCTTTCAAAACACAATTTTTAAAATTAAGGATATACAATGAGAAGTTTCAGTCTAAGAAAGAATCATATAATGTGATTTTGAATACTCTGTCCTACTTAGCTATCACAGAATTTTTGTAATCTTCAGATTCTATTATTTAATTTGAGAATTCTTGGAAATTATTGTATGAGAGTACATACACTTGAAATGCCTAGAGATGAGATTGATAAATCGATAAGTTGAGATGAGTTTGAAAAGCATTTTATTGTTACTACATGGATGTTGTTACCCTAATAGTCTTCGTGAAATTTTAAGCTTTAACTTCTTTAAGGAAAAGAGATCAAGATATAGGGAGAAGAAAGCAGGGATCAATCAAAAAGACCAGGGTTCAAATTCCATCTGTGACATCTACAATAAAAGAAATGTAATTCCATAAAAGTCATTTAATTCCTTAGTGTGCTAAAGAAATTAAGTTATAAGTTGTAAGCCATTTCTAATTTGCATAAGTGAAGGGATATTTCTCACTGGGAGTCACTATAGAAATTAACTCACAGTTCTAGTCCTGTGTATTAGAATCCCAATATTAGGGACAAGAATAAAAAGTACTTCCTAGGCTTCTCATACTATAAGGAATGGCACATTATCTAATTGAGAATATGGTAAAATCAAATGTTAGAAACATATTATAATTGGATTGTACTGTGGTTTTGGGAAAGCAAGGTGGTACAGTGGATAGAATGTTGAGACTAGTCATTCTGGCCTCAGATATTTACCAGATGTGTATAACCCTGGGCAAATCACTTTATCTTGCTTGCCTTAGTAAAATGAAATGAAAAAGGAAATAGCAAACTATTCCATTATCTTTGCCATGAAAACCTCAAATGAGATCACAAAGAGTTGGACACATCTGGAATAACTGAATAACAACAACAAAGCCTTTTTTTTTTTTTTACTTAATAATTTTTTATTATATATATATATTTTTTATAATATTATCCCTTGTATTCATTTTTCCAAACTATCCCCCCCTCCCTCTATTCCCTCCCCCCGATGACAGGCAATCCCATACATTTTACATGTGTTACAATATAGTCTAGGTACAATACATGTGTGCGAATATCATTTTCTTGTTGCACAATAAACATTAGATTCCGAAGGTACATGCAACCTGGGCAGACAGATATTAGTGCTAACAATTTACATTCACTTCCCAGTGTTTCTTCTCTGGGTGTAGCTACCTCTGTCCATCATTGATCAACTGGAAGTGAGTTGGTTTTTCTTTATGTTGAAGATTTCCACTTCCATCAGAATACATCCTCATACAGTATTGAACAACAAAGCCTTTAATAAAAAACAATATAACATAGGGAATAAAGAGCATCATCCTAGATGACAAACCTAGGAAGACTTGCTTCAAGTCTTTCCCGTGCTGCATATTGGTTGAATGACACTGAGGAGTGCTTCCAGGTAACATACCTTTTACAACTCTAAGATGTAGTCAAGTTATTAATATGCAAGTTTGCTACATCCTTGAAATTATAATTCTGGACCAATATTCATTATAGCCATAGGTGGTAACATCATTAACTAATTTAATACAATGATGACCATTTAATCAGCACGGTATACAGAATAGTTGCTTGATATATGATAAACAAACAAATATTTCTTAGGAGTTACTGTGTACTAAGTGCTAAAGCTGAAAAGATACAAAACTCCTGATTTTGAAGCCTTTGCAATCTAATGTAATTTATTTTATAACTTGCTTTCATAAATAAATGAATAATGTATTTATTAAGTGCGGGATCCCCTTAATTTGTCTTTTTGAATAGCTATATTTTCCAGAATATGTTGAGGATGTAGCCCCACTGGGCTGACATAATAATTTGTTGTTTGTATCCCAAACTGGACTCTCTGTATGTCCTTAAGAGTCAAGACAGGTGCCAGTCAATTTAAGATAGATTGGGAAATTGCATGTGTAGCTGTGCCTCTTATAGATAAGCAGACATCATCTTTACAATCTAACAGTTCTCAAGGGAAAAGAATGTAGCTCTTACCATCCTCTTGTTCCTCCCTTTAGGAGGAGTTTTGTTCTTTTCCCACCTTTATTGCACATTTTCTCTTCCCATGCCATGCCCCTTTAGGTGAAAATTTGTGTTTTCCCTCCTCTCCTTTTGTCCTACTGTTATGAATATGCAAACTTCTGTATGTAATAAACCTAGTTTTCACACAAGTTTCATGAAATTGTGATTCCACGTGGACAGCACAAAGCATTGTGCTGAGTGTTAGGGATATAGAGACAAAAATAAGACAATGCCTGCTCTCAAGAAGCTCCCAATCCAATGGAGGAGACAATAGAAATGGAAGATTTCATCTGCAAGTCAGATGGAAAAATCCCATGGTCCTGAGGTTGCAGCAGCAAATGATATGTTAAAATCTGATCTTTAATGTCATTTCTATTGATAATCATATAAGGTTCTGATGTTGAACTACTTGCAGTGCAAAATTCTTTGGTAGCAAGAACCTTTTGCAGTTCTGTAACTGTGGCTACTTAAGGAGAGGTTGTCTGGCTGCATCTCCACATGGTGCTTCCTAGGATGGTGGCTGAAAGCCTTGGGTAGGAAATATTGCTCTTCCCAAGATTCCTGAGTTCAGAGTCCTAGGCTGTCTCCATCAGGACCTGAGAGAAGATGTGGTCAAGGGGGAGCTGGTGGTTGACTTGCTTGATACATGTTCCCTCTTTTACACCTCTCTGTCTCTGTCTCTCTACCTCTCCGTCTCTGTCTTTCTCTCTCTCTCTCTGTCTCTCTGTCTCTCTCTCTCTCAGTATCTTATTCTGTCAGCAAGGCTTAGCCTGTATAATTCTGTCTCTCCTTTCTCCTATTATAACAACTTTGCTAAGAAATGAGTAGTTTACATGTATTTATCTTGAATATATATCAACTGTGAATTCATTAGAGGGTAATTAATAGGATCCTATTGGGGTTTTTTTTTAAAGTCTCTGATCTACATATGCAGGCAGGAGACGATATTTTTGATGCAAAAATTGCCTTAATGATTTGAAAAACTTAGATCAAAAGTTTTTCTATCCTACCATTAAAAGTAGTGGTGGGAACAAGGAATGGACTAATCCTTCAAATGTTATTTCTCTATTCCATCATAAATTTATGCTTATGGCAATAAAAGATTTTCAAGATAAAATTCTTTCAATAAGATCCTTGTTTAGATTTCTTAATTGCATGTCTAGATATTCTAATCATCACTTAAGGAAGTTAAAGCTCAAATGTCAATTAGATAATCAAATAATTCTGAAAATTGGGCCCACTGGAATAATGGATGAAACATGATATATTAAAAAAAAATACCAATGGGAAAAAAGAAGTCAGTAGAAAAACATAGTTTCTCTATCTATGGTTCTTTCTTCACATTATTAATGTGTTATATTTTCTCTGAAGCTATAAACTGTATTTACTGGTGTCTTAAGCCATATATATATCCATACTGCCAACTACCGAAAGTATTTGTGTGACATACTTTTTATATTGAATTATCAGCTATACCTTTTGCCTGTTCCCTTGAAATCTGTCTAGAGCTGTAGATTTTAACACTTTCCTGAGTGTACAGATACAAATGTATGAAAAAAAAAATGTTCTCTTTGTCTTTATAATAATAGAACAGCTTGTGTTTATGCAGTTCTTTATGAGTTATAATTTAATGGATTTACAATCCATTATAATAATGAATTAGCACTTATATAGTACTTCAAAGTTTACAATGCCCTTTGCATTTGTTAACTCATTTGAACTTCACAATAATCCTGTGAGAAAGATGTTATTATTTTCATTTTCCAAAGGAGGAGACTGAGGCACAGAATTGAGTGATTTGCTAATGATCACACAGCTAATAAGTGTCTAGGAGAAAATTCAAACTTAGGTCTTTTTCACTCCTTTCTCCAAGCACTGTTCCACCCTATCTTTCCACTCCCTCATTTATAGATAAGATACAATAGTCAAAATGGTTAAAGGGGTTTGCCCAAAGTCAACTAGCAAAGACAGGATTTGCTTCCACTTTTCTCTGCAAATTAAGCATTCTTTCCACTATACTACATTCTCTTTCTAAACACTTTATTTAATCTTCACAAAAAGCATGTGAGAAAGCAGTGCAAATGTTATTATCTCTCTGCTAATAAATAAATTGAAAAAGGTTAAAAGATTTGAGCCTTGAGGAAGATAAAATGAAAAAGAGAAAAGGAGCTCTCTATGAATGGCCTAATTTTTTTTTTTCCAGGAAAATAAACATTTACTCTGTGACCCTGGGAAATCACTTAACCCTATTTGCCTTAGTTTTCCTTTCTGTAAAATTAGCTGGAGAAGGAAATGATAAATTGGTCCAGTTTCTTTGCCAATAAAAAATCCCAAAAGGGGTTATGAAGAGTTGGATATGACTAAAAATAACTAAACAACAATAACAAAGAAGAGACTAGGTTATTAAATGAGAGAGTAAAGAGGAAAAGCTATTAGAGGTTGGAAGAGAGATGAAAGTTTTGGGAAAGTCATTATGGTAACTGGAATAGTAAGTCAAGTAGAGACATATAAAAGGATTGTCTTGTTGCAATAAGAGCCCAGTTGAGATTATAGTACATAAATTTATCCTTGTTCTAGTTAGCATGACTTTGTGATTTTTCCCATACTTTGTTTATCAACTTATAACTAGTACAAAAGTCATTGAACAGTGAGAATATTGTTGTTTTCTTTTTCCTGCTCTTACCTGCTTAATAAGTCTATTTCGTTATCACAGCACATTTTTGCTGAGGATAATGGTAGCACACAACAGAAAGCAATTTTTTTATAAGAACATAACCAAATACCCAATAGTATAATCATATCATTTATAATAATTAAAACTATTAGAGTGAATTATTTTTTGCATGACTTCACACATATAACGGATATCATATTGCTTGCCTTCTTGATGGGTTAGGAAGGGGCTGAAAAGAAAAAGAGAATGTAGAATCCAAAAATTTTAAACAAATGCTAAAATTTCAAAAAACATTCTTTTAAGAAAACAATAATTAAAAAGACTAGGAATATTGGTTTGTTTTTTTTTTTTCCATAAAACTAGCTTCTTGTTTTTTTATTTTCAATTTTATTAAGCTATCCTTTGATTTTTGGGATTGCCAATTTGTTGTCTAATTGGGGGTTTTGTAATTTGTTTTTTCTAGCTTTTTTAATGATATGCCCAATTAATTGATTTGCTCTTTATTTTATTGATGTAATTATTTAGAGATATAAGGTTTCTTCTAAATATTATTTTGACTGTGTCCTATCAATTTTGCAATGTTGTCTCATTGTCATTCTTTAATGAAATTATTGGTTCAGTCTATGCTTCATTTTTTGACTCACTTATTCTTTAAAATAAGATTACTTAATTTCCAATTAATTTTATTTCTATGAAAAAAAATTTACTCTCTTCATAGAGAGCTCCTTCTTCCCTCCTTTTCATTTTATATTCCCCAAGGCTCAAGTTCTTTTATTTCTAAAGCCCTTCATAAAAATATTTTTGCATTATGTATTTATTTTATTATGATCTAAAAAGGATGCATCTAATATTTCTATTTTTCTCCATTTGGTTATGAGGTTTTTATACCTAATAAATACATGGTTGATTTTTGTTTAGGTTCATGTACTACTGAGAAAAAGGAATATTTTCTATTTACTTTTCTCTGAAAGTTTATCATATCAAAGTTTTCTAAAATTTTATTCATCTCCTTAATTTCTTTCTTGTTTATTTTTCTATTAGATTTATCTAGTTCTGTTGCTACAGAATTAATTTTGAAGTGTTATTTTAAAGTTATTTGTAGAGATTTGGAAGAGTTCAGGCAAGTTTCTGTTTTATTTTACCATCTTGGCTCTGCCTTCCAAGCTCCTCATATAATGAAGAAATATTATAGGATAAATCTGAGGTTCTCTGCTATGAATTTATACATTTTATATTTTCAACCTATTTAATAAATGGAAACATTAGGTTTTTCTTTTGACTTAAGGATACTGCGAAAAAAAAAATTTCTAAGGATAAATGAAACCAGGGAGAAATTTCTAGAAGATAATAATGCTATAAAAATAACAACTAGATTCCCAGAAATGAAAATGGAAAATGGAATTACAACATAGAATGGTTTGAGAAGCTGACTAAAAGAATAAAAGAGGAAAGGAGAAAAATTAGAGTTCTTACAGAAGATTTTAAAAAGACAAATAAAAGGTCTGACATTTTAGAAGAGAAGGTAGAAAATCTTGACAAAAAGGTAAATAGTCTGACAAAGAGAATGGCAAGGAAAGAACAGAAAAATTCACAGATGGAATAAGAAATTTAGAGCAAAGTCAAAATATAGCAAAAATGGAGGACGTCTCTATACAGAAAAACAATAGATATTGCTAATAGAGTTTAGTGAGATAATATAAGAATTATTAGTCTCCTATAAAAAGACAATGAAATAAAGACCCTAAATACCACATTTCAGTGAAATGTACAAGAAAACCAAGTGGAAGTATTAGAATTAGAAAACAAAATGCAGATCAATAGGCTCAGAAAGTACATGATAGCTCCATTCAGTATAATGATATAGAAATTAGATTTGCTCTGCTTGGTCCTAGAGGACAGAAATAGGAGCAATGAATGGAAGTTACAAAGGGGCAAATTTAGAGATGGTGATTAACAATATAAAAAATTCAAAGAAAGATAAGAAAATTTGTATGAAGCTACTGTGAGAAAGGTGAGACAATATTTTTCTCCCTGATTTTTCTTGTGCAGTATGATAAGTATGGAAATATGTATAGAAGAATTGCACATGTTTAACATGTTGGATTACTTGCTGTCTAGGGGAGGTAATGGGGAGAAGGGAGGGAAAAAATTTGGAACACAATGTTTTGCAAGGGTAAATGTTGAAAATTATCTATGCATATATTTTGAAAATAAAAAGCTTTAATTATAATAATACTAATAAAATATTTATTAAAAAAAAAAGAGAGAAAGGCTAGACAAAAGAACAACATACATAATTAATTAATTAATTCAATCACTAAACACTTATTAACTATTCTGTACCAGGCAGCAATGTAAGTTTTTTTTTTTTTAATTGCTAATAGGCAACAAAATTAAAATTCAATAAAAAAATGTTGGCACCTTACTATTTAAAGTCAAAGGACACATTTTTCCTTTCTCGTAACAATTAGTGAACTACAACCATATGATGAAACATGTATTATCAGTCATAATCACATTATTAAGGGGTTTTGCTAAAATGTTTTTAGAGGATGTACAGTAAACATATTATTTGGATCAGAAAGGTCTATTTTGCCCAAATAAATTATAGCAATAAAATGATTTTTTTTAATGGAAAAATAACAGATAAAACAAATGCTTTGTCGGAGAATTGCTGCAAAAGACATTTGTTGGAGTCCAAAGTATTTGGAATACTTTAAATCTTCTAGAAGAAAAATCATTATAGTAAATATTACTATTCAAGATGAGGGCAGTGAGACTACAGAAATGAGGTGACCTGAAAAATAAGTATAATAATGGAGTTTTTTTAAATGTCAATCATATAATTTTTATAAATGACCAAACGAACAGCTGAAATGTTAATACTACTGTTGTCTTTTGGTTGTGATTTTGCTCATTTTTACAAATTGAGAAGCAGCATGGTATAGATAAAGGGCTTGTCTGTTAAACCTGCCTTCAAGTTTCACTTTAGGCGTCTACTAGATTATGTGACTGGGCAAATCACCAAACCTCTCCAAAGCCCAGGCCACTCTTCAAGACCATAAATTTCAGAGAAAGTGAGAACCTGATGGTAAAGGGAATTTCTTAATTTTGAAGTTCTTGGTGAAATAACAGGTCAAGTCTTTATTGCTAAGAACAAGTTGATTGTTATTAAAAGTTATTCCACACATTCTTCAGATTGTCTCTTAGCTGTGTGAAATAGCTTTTTTATTTCATTGTGCAATTTTGCCTTTTATCAAAATATCAATGAAGAACTGAAGGAACAAAATGTAGCCTTGATATGCTAAATAGCATTTTTTTTTCTGTTCAGCAAGAAAAGAATAATGAATAACTTAACAAAGAATTTGCTTACTAGGCTTCTGAACTCATGTGCTTATTCATTAGATGGGGATGGCAAGCTCTAGAGACAGAAACTACATTTATCTTTGCAAATATACTTACTGGAAAGAGCATTTGTATTAATAATTCTTTTAATATGCCTAAGCTGTGTTATTTTTAGCTACTTAATAGAAAATGGGGAAGTATTTCATACTTGTAATAATTTTTTCATCTGGAGAATTTTAATATTTACCTAATTAAAAACTCAATTGTAATTATTTTCTACAAAATTATTATTATATTCATAGACAGTCAAATATTCTTCACTTGATCAACCAGTCAGTTAGCAACAAATATTTAATTAAGCACAGTGTGTTCCAGACCTGGTTCTAAGTCCTGAGGGATACACATAGAAATAAAAAGAAAAGGAATCTCTGCCCTCAATGAGTTTATATTCTAATGTGGGAAGACAACAAATAGAAGGAAGCTGAAAACCGAGGATGAGGAAAAGGTGAGATAGTGTGGCAACTGGGATAGGGTGACTAAATCCAAACAGAGAATAGCTACTGAGAGCCTTCCTCAAAATGGAGATTCCAAGAACTCACCAGTGGAAGAAAAGAGGCTGCATGTCCCATAATCAAATGTTTAATACAGTTTAAAAGTAATTTATCTGGTACATCAAAAGATATTTTAAAAGTCATTTATCTCATTAAGTAAAATGAGCCAAAATTTCAATGGATCCATGATGAATAGGAGTATTTGCTCAATATTCCTATCACAACCCATAGCATCATAACATACAACAAACTGTTCTGGTCTTTTCATCCTTTCAGATTCCTGCATATATTCTCTTTTACCCACGACTTCCTCAAAATCCTTTCGCATATTTCATGTACATCACATATTTCTTGTACACCAGTGCAGTATCTGAGCTGTCCATCTGTTATATCTCATCCTTGCTTATTCAATCAGCTCATTTCCTTTTCTGATTATACATTTCCTAGATAGTATTCTTCAATTCTTACATGTGTGATGTATGCTGAAGACTCTCTATACTTACCATCTGTCTCTGCATTTCTTTTTGGGCCACCCTCCCAAAATGTTTGGTAACTGGATTTTTCTTTAAAAAAAAATCTGTAAGAGACAAATGTCTTAACAAGAACTTTACATAGACCCACGATGAAACCAGAAGATTTTATTTTACATTCTTGTAAAAGTGGGCTTCTAAGCTTTTAGATATGCTTAAAATTAATAAGATGTGGTTTTTTTACACGCTGTTCCCCCTTCCCCAAAAAAGGCACGTCCCTCCCCTGATTCCCCATTGACTGGGGAATACAGAGGTTACAGCCTATCTGAAGAGAATTCCTCCCCATGAGTCTCCACCCCTAATTACCTCATGGAGTTCACCTTATTTGGTCAGTGATTCCCCATTGGCTTGGTATTACAGAGGTTACAGCCTATTCCAAGCACCTAATTCCCCCACAACCGTATGAGTCTGCACCCTGATTACATCTCTTCAGGGGTTTCTAATTTATGACTTCCTTCCATAAGTTTTGTTTCCCTTGTTTCCCTAAAGCCTAACTTTTAGATCCCATTTCTTAGGTTTCAATTTCCTTTTTCTGATTTAAGTTTCATTTCTCTGCATTTTTCTCATTTAAGTTTTATAATTCTGTGGAAATTAAACCCTCATCCAATTCTTGAACACCACCCTTGATGCAAAATATATCCTCAACACAACCAATTTCCCTAATTTTTCATTTTCCCTTTTAAACTCAATGTCAATTTCAAGAAGATTCAAGGTCTCAGAACCTTTTAATAGTTCTCTCTTTATATGCTAGAGATCATAAATATCTTATCTCATTATTTTTCCTTGCACTCAGGCTTGGGCCTTGATTTGATTTATTGACAGCAAAAGGTAATCACTGGGAGACAGTAAGATCTTATACAGGCTATCATACAGTCCCAAAGCTAGGCCTTTTTTGTAATTGTTGAAGGTTTACAAATATACATAATAAAGACCAGAATCAGGATCTCTTAAAGTTTCCATTAACTTGTAGATTAGTCCTTTTTCAGTCCTGTTAGATTTCAAAATGCCTTTTGGGATTTCCTTGGCTAAGAAACTCAAGTGATTTGCTTTTTCATAAGGAAAAATGGGGTAAGCAGGATTAAGTGACATGTCCATGCTAAGTGTCTGAGAACAGATTTGCACTCAGGAAGAGGGAGGGGTTCTTGACTCCAGGAACTATTCACGGCATTATCTAGCTGTCCCCACCATTAGCTTATTATTGATCAAATTTACTTGAAATCTAATCAGGATTTTTAGAGTGATAAGGTTTTCATAGCCTCTTGTTTTAAATCAACATCAGAACAGACAATTCTACTGTGCTTGGTGACTGGAGTTGATAGGGTTTTTTAGGTAGCAGGACTGGCCTATAGCTGCTCAAAGAGTAGGGTTTTTTGTTTTGTTTTGTTTTGTTTTTGCCATTATATTTTAGTAGCTCAGAAAAGAGAATGAGTAGATGTAGAAGGAGGGAAGGAGAAAAATTTAGAATTCAAAATCTTTCAAAAGTGAATGTTTGCAATCAGGTGATTCAGGCCAATTCTAATGAACTTGTGATGGAGAGAAACATCTCCCTCCAGAGAGAGGACTGTGGGTACTGAACCTTTTTTGTTGTTTGCTTGCTTTTTTTTTCTTTCTTTCTCGTTTTTGTTTTTTTTTTTTCTTTTTGATATGATTTTTCTTGTGCACCATGATAATTGTGGAAATATGTTTAGAAGAATTGGATATGTTTAACACATACTGGAATACTTGATGTCTGGGGCGGGGGAGAAGCAAAGAAGAAAAACTTGGAGCACAGGGTTTTGCAAGGGTGAATGTTAAAAACTATCTTTACATGTATTTTGAAAAAACAAAATACTATTAAGAAAAAAAAATTAATGGGAGACTTTTTATCTTACCCCCCAGGAGCCCGGACCTTCCTCAGGGAAACTTTCTGTGGTCTTCAAGCCATAATCTCCAACATCATCTTAGTCCCACTCAGACTTTCAAGCATACCTTTAGGTGTTGTTTTTCCCCCATTAAAAAGTAAGCTTCTTGAGCCCAAGGAATTGTTTATATTTATATCAACATTTAGCATCTTGCCAGGCACATAGAAAGCATTGATAAATGTTCTTTCCTTTCTTCCCTCTTTCCTTCCTTTCTTTTCTTTTCCTCTTTCCCTGCCTTCTTCCTTTCCTTCCAGTTTTCTTATTCCTTCCTTTTTTCCTTCCTTCCTCCCTTCTCTTCTCTTCTCTTCTCTTCTCTTCTCTTCTCTTCTCTTCTCTTCTCTTTTCTTTCTTTCTTTTTTTCTTTTTTTCTTTCTTTCTTTCTTTCTTTCTTTCTTTCTTTCTTTCTTTCTTTCTTTCTTTCTTTCTTTCTTTCTTTCTTTCTTTCTTTCTTTCTTTCTTTCTTTCTTTCTTTCTTTCTTTCTTTCTTTCTTTCCTTTTCTGCTTTTCTTCCTTCTTTCTCTCTCTTTCTTTCTTTCCTTTCTCCTCTTCCTCCTTCTGCTCCTGCTCCTCCTGCTCTTCCTCTTCTTCTTCTTCTTCCTCTTCTTCTTCTTCTTCTTCTTCTTCTTCTTCTTCTTCTTCTTCTTCTTCTTCTTCTTCTTCTTCTTCTTCTTCTTCTTCTTCTTCTTCTTCTTCTTCTTCTTCTTCTTCTTCTTCTTCTTCTTCTTCTTCTTCTTCTTCTTCTTCTTCTTCTTCTTCTTCTTCTTCTTCTTCTTCTTCTTCTTCTTCTTCTTCTTCTTCTTCTTCTTCTTCCCTCCCTCTCCCTTTCCCCCTCCCCTCCCCCTTTCCCTTTCTCTTTCCCCCTCTCCTCCCCCTTTCCCTCTCCCTCTTTCTCTCCCTCTCCCTCTTTCTCTCCTTCACCTAATTCTCACCTATGGCAATAAGAAGCTATAGCATGCATAGAAGTCATACCCTGATAAAATGGTTTACTCAACTAGATTAAGGGTAACTGAGGGGTCTCAAAACCTACAGTGAGTTAGGGATGTCTTTTCCAAGAATGTGAATACTTCCTCTGGTAGAATAATGTTAGAAGTAATTCTTTTGACACTGAAAATCATATCAAGGAAAATTTATTAAAGAAGAATCTTAAGGAATTGTCTTAATGTTTCTGTCCAGAAGGGGACCTCATTTCTCTTCAGGAAGAGGGAGCACTGAGTACAGAAATGGGGGAACCTTTATACTTGTTCGTGTGATGCAGCTCCTTCCTTCATAGAATGGATTGGTTCATTTTATCCGGGTTATAGTCTTTCTGATTCTCTCACTATGTTTCCCCTTAATATATATAAAGCTCCCCCCCTCCCCCATCACGCATCCCATGTTCAAAAATGGCAGAAAAATCCTCCTCTGGGATATGTGGTTTAATACTCAGTTAGCCTATTAAGCAGGTACAGTAGTGATTTGGTCAAGTCTGGTCACTGACCCCAAGTAGTTTGGGCTGGATGGGCTATTATCTTAAAACCCACAAAGTCTTTCTGATTGACTGAATCCACCTGTGCCTTCCCAGCTCCCAATTCCTTGTTTGATCAAGGCTTCTGCTGATCACTTAATTGTTCTGTGACTCCTAACCTTCCTTCACCTCTCACATTCTGAAAGCCTCTTGGTCAGTGGTACCCACTATCCCGCACTACCTCGAAGCTTGCAACACTGTGTGGAAACCCAATTTTTCAGCATTTGTCACAATGAGTAGATAAGAACAGTTTTTTCCATTGGCCATGAAGACAGCTGAAGTGGGTACTATGTAGTCCTTAGCGCTTGGTTAGACATTGAAGACACTAAGGTAATCCATTGTATCTGAACCATCATCAGTCATCTTGTCTTTGTCCTGCCCTGGATAATGATGACTCTGGAAGAGAGAGTGAGACTTATGATTTTATGCAACTCTGCTTCATTTAAATCCAATTTATGCATGAATCAAAGGACATCACCCACACCATTTTATCATTTTCTTGGAGAATTATGTTTCCTGTTGTGGGCTCTGCATGCATGTTCCCTGGTAATGACCATTTTCTATGTATGTGCCCTCTCCCACTAATCTTTTGGGAAAACAACTCATGTACATATGGGGGGATCTTCTTACAATATAATACAATAAATGTTTATTAAATGCCTACTTTGTACCAGGCACTAGTAAACAAATAAGAAAAATAGACAATCCTTTTTTGAGACTTATTGCTGTATCATTTGCTTGTGTCAAGAAAGGAAAGGAGGGAGGGAAGGAGGGAAGAAGGAAGGAAGGGAGAGAGGAAGGGAGAGAAGGAGGGAGGAAGAAAGGTGAATGTATTTACTGACTAACTGGTAAATAAGCACATTGGTTGGTAGAAATTTGAGTCAGAATTTTGAATGGGTGTTGAGTCACAAAGTGTCTCAAATCCAGGTTTGTTTTCCTGGGGCTTCTTATGAAAGAAAGGGTGCTTCAGGTGCTACATTACTCAATTTTTAATTTCATACTTCATAATAATCATGGGATGGTGATAACCTGTTATAATTCAGTTCAGTGCAACAAACACTTATTAAATTTCTCTGATGTCTGTTGAGGGAATCTTAGCTGCTGCCCCAGTCCTCATCATCCTGTCACTTTCCCTGCCTCATGAGCTTCACTTGAACAAAGGGACCTTTTACCTTTTCCATGTATACCTTAATCTAATCACAGGGACTTTTCTGAGATTGTCCAAAGTATGCAAAATCTCCAGAGATTATCCAATTTTCCTGTTCTGCCCCATTCTCCTATTTTTTTTTTCTTACTTTCCCTTCTCTATGTAAACTCTCACCTCGCTTTTCTGGTTACCCCTCTTCTTTAAGGAGAGGCCCACAGGGTATGTCACCCCTTATCCTAAGTAAATGGCCAAATTAATGCCCATGTTTGATTTGGAGATGGTGTGAGCCTGAATTTTTTCAGAAATGATGCTGTTACCCAAGCCCTGGTACCCCAACATCTTTGGCATTCTCCAACATATGTGACAAATTGTCAAGGATCTCTTGATAGGTACTACTGCCAATTACTATCCAGAGGCTGGGGTGAGGTGGGGGAAGAATAGTTTATTTTATGCTCAGAACAGAGCATATAAGAAAGTCAGAGAGCCTGAAGCATCACTCTTACATTTGGTTACCTAGGTAGGATGAGTATCAATAGAATTTTACAGAAGACAGAAGAGAAAGTAATGATTAAAGAACAAGTAGCAAAAGCCAAAGCTTTCTATCAGGTGAAACAGGAAACTTGTCAGTAAACATGGAGTATGGCTGGAATTTGCAAACACTGGAGTTAAAATTTATGCCTCAGCTTGATTTTGCAGGTTAGTTACATGATTTACTGGTCTTAAGTAATGGTGATAATAAGGCTGAGTCAGAAACTCTATTATCACATATGCAAGATACTATGATAGTCAATAGGAAAAAAAGAACAGAAATGAAAAACTATCTACTCTCAAGGAGTTTAAATACTATTGAGAGACACAAATACAAACCATAAATAAAAACTCTTAGGAAAGGTTTCCAAAAGAAATTCTCATTTAATGTTTTATGAATACCCCTCATGAGGAGGATCCAAGAGATTTGTACCAGAAATTCTTTAATGATTCTGGTGGGGTCCTGGGTGTTGATTGGTAGAGAAAGAATGAAATATTGATGAAATTGCTCCCTAGGGCACTGATGGGAATCAGTTTAGCTTTGTGATCCCACCCATTGGGAAGATTGTCTAGTCAGAAATCCAGTTATCTCAAACCCCTAAGGCCCATCCTCGGTGGAGCTCAAGGGTAGCCCCACCTAGCTGTGTCCAGCCAAAAAATCTCAGGAATGTCCCTGAGGTTAAATTCCCCCTTTACATCTGCCTGGGGACCAAGCCATCTTTGCTGAACTCCTTTCTTTGGATTAGTCCACCACTACACTGAAGCGTCTTTCCCTTTACTCTTCCTGTATACCATATGATGTCTCCCCTTTCATCCCCTCATCATGCTTCATGGTGTCTCCACTCATCTCCTAATTATGCCTTATGTGTCTGTTTTCTCCTTACAGCTAATTCTTTTAGGGTGCTAAATCCCTTTTAGGATTTAGCCTGCCAGAGAAAAGTCTGTCCAAAGTCTTGGGGTATTTCCTTTCTCTTGGCTAACTGACTAGGCTAATTCCCACTAGGGAACTTGTCTTTTCCATCCTTAATTATTAAAACCCTTTTCCTTGCTATGTGCTCCAAAACTATTTCATATTTACCATTCCTCGTATCTATTATATCTCTTCCTTTTGTCTGTAACTCTTCTCCTAAATAAAGCTACCTTTTGCCAAAGAGAATGGCTGGTTTAGTGCTCTCCTAAATCATATCATCTGGTGCCCAAAAAGCCACATTATTTGGTACATCAGCCACATCAACTCCTTAGGCAGAATATTATGAGAACTGTGTTCATCTAAACTAAATCAATTGAAGAGAAAAGCAACAAATATTGGAAGGGAAGTGAAAAAATTGGGGCACTAATCCAGTGTTGGTGGAACTGTGAACTGATCTAACCATTTTCAAGAGCAATTTAGAATTATGTTCAAAGAGTTATTAAACTGCCTATGTTCCTTGACCCAGCAATACCACTACTAGATTCTGTTTCTCACGATGATTAGGGAAAAAGGAAAAGAATCAATATGTCCTAAAATATTTATAGCAGCTCTTGCTATGAAGGCAAAGAACTAACTGGAAACTGCTGAGGCATCTGTCAATTAGGAAATAGCTGAACAAGATGTGTTATATGATTGTGATGCAATATTATTGTGCTACAAGAAATGATGAATCTGGTGATCTTAGAAAAACATGGGTAGACAAGCACAAAATAATGTAGAGTAAAATGAGCAGAACCAAGAGAACATTGTATACAATAACAATACCATTCCATATAGTAACAAAGACAACCTTGAATAACCAAGTCATTTTGATTAATATAAATACTCACATATGAAGGAAGATGAAATCTGCTTCCAGAGAAAGAACTGATAAATAGAAGTATGTATAGAATGATTTTACATATACATATTTGTGTCTAATGGCAATTATTTCCCAGGTGGGAGGGAGGGAAGGAAAAGAAGGAAAAAAAGAAAGTTATATGACAATGTTATATGTTTAAAAGGAATAGCAAGTTGTAATAGCAGATTTGCAGTTTTGTGGAAAATCATTTTTTTCCCTATTCTACTATATTATGGAAATGTGTGCTTCACATTTCTTAAGTTCATAATAAAATAAATAAAATTTTTAAAAATTAACTAGAAAAAATTATCCTGGGGATTCATAACACGTTTTTATTGTTGTTTTTGGAAGGGAATCTTGGGGGGAGTAAAGATGGTGAGATTATCAGGAACTGCGGCAGTAAAGGAATATATATATATATAGTTCATGAAATGAATGAACCTTGAATCAATTGATCAAATATTTATTAAACACTTACTGTATACAAGGCACTGGGAATACAAGTATGAAGAATAAAACAAACATGTTGAAGCAAGATTGCTTGTGAGTAGGTGGAGTGGTCCACAAAGTGAGTTGAGCTAGGAGGGAAACGAATAGGATTCCTTATGGGTCCCCTTATGCAATGCAATGCAATGTAAAATCCTAGGCAAGGATTTACCAATCATGACATCCCGCCTCTGGGCTGAAACATGCTTTTCAGGAAAGCTAGTACAAAGATACGGAGAAGGGAGATGTAATATCCTGTGTGAGAAACAGAGCAGGCCAATTTGCCTGGACCACCGGATAGGTGGGGCCGGGGGGCTCAGTCACTATAATTAAGGAAATGAAAAGATGGAGGTCCCAATTCTGTTGCTCATTAGCTATATGACCTTCAGTAAGATACTTTGTTATTAAGCCTATTTTCTCATAATGGAACTCAGCAAGTAAATGACAAAAAGCTAAATCATGACTAGGCAGTCATATGTAGATAACTTTGTCTTGGATTAGTGATTGCTTCACTAAGATCCCTAAATAATAAATACTATTGTTTTTCATTTCATATTTCGTATTCAGATCTATGGTAATTTTACTTGGAAATAATAAATACTACTGTTTTTCATCGCATTTTTCATATTCAAATCTACGGTAATTTTACTTGAAATGAAAGGAACAATATTGTTGGCATTTTAATTTACTAAAAGGATATGGCCAATATTGCATTAGAGAGACTGATTTTTAAGAGCAGAGTAGTCAGTTATTCTAATGTATAATTATACCTATTCCTGCTCTACATACATTAGTTACTGAATTCTGACAGAATTTTTTTCCATCTTCAAATCTAAAACATAATTAAAAAAGGAAAAATGGTAATTTATTATATAATTTCTACCCATATCATAGGCAAACTCCATTTTCTTGATTTATATAGAACTCACTCTTCAATTATAGTACTAACCTTTAGCATTTGTCTAATAAAGAAGCATAATGATTACTCCTACAGTATATAAAAAATAATTCATTACTCCCATTCCATTTATCCTATCCTGTCTAATTAAAACTCATCTCGTTTCATTTCTCATTGTTCCTTTTCTGAGTTTATCACTACAATGGCCTTCCTGCCTTCAGACTTAAAAAAAAATACATCTGTACAGTGTGAATTTTCTTTTATACAGTAGGGAGATTCAGGCAGAACAAACAACTTGCTAATGGCAATAGAACATTAGTCTTTTACTAAAACTGGTTTCTAGGTCTGCTTCTAAATAAGTACCTGGGCCTATTAATTTCCATATAAATTTGCATTTGAGTTCAAGAGGATCTAACATAAAGTATTACAGAATGAATTTTAATGAATTGAGTGACCTTATGTAATTATATTCAAAACTAGCATCAGGGCAAGACCCACAATAAGTAGCTTCAGAGCCATCTCCAGGGAACTGCAAATTAGGATAGTTACCCTTCTACTTCTTTCCAAATTAGGTACCTGGAGCTACAAAGAAGCAGTGATCAGAGAATTGAGTATAGGTCCTTTTATTGGAGCTAAAAAAAGAAAAAGCCCTGAGGCTCAAAACACATACACATAATCCACAAAAAAAAGAAAAGGTCCCAGTGAGTGAACCACTGGTGGGCCAGACCAGCTTCCATCTTCTTCCCCATCCCCACAGAGGGTTTCATGATTTCTCTTTGCAACTTTTTTCCTCTTCAACTCTGCCCTTGGTATCCATTTTAACAAGTAGCTGACATTTATCCTTGTTTGTAGAAAACACAAGGGAGGATAAATGTCAGCTATTATTCTTATAAACCACAATTCTGAAATGAAGTTTAGAGTTCATGTGAACTGAATTCAATCTTGCGGGGTCCTTAAACCCCAACCACACTCTTTCACTCTCTGCCTTATGCCTTTACCCAGCATTTTCCATAGGAATATAAAAATTGGGGTTATATCTGTATGGGTATGTAAACATATCCTTTAACATATTTAACATGTATTGGTCTACCTGCTATCTAGGGGAGGGGGTGGGGGAAGGAGGGGAAAAGTTGGAATAGAAGGTTTTGCAAGGGTCAATGCTGAAAAATTACCTATGCATATATCTTGTAAATAAAAAGCTATAATAAAAAATAAAAAGATAATGCCAGTAAGAAAATTCCTTCAACCCCCCCCAAAAATTGGGGGTTATGTCTAAGTATCCACAATGAAATGAGAAACCCTCAGTTTCTAAGCACCTCTGCCCATTGAACCTCTCTTCTGATTGGTTAAGTCAAGGATGTTCTATTTCAGAAAGAGCCCCAATCTTGCTCACCTGATTCCTCAATCAAGTCTTTCACTGTTGGGATTTCAACTTTCCAATTCCTTCATTTTGTGGGATCTTCCTTCCTTAAAATCTATTCTTGAGAGCAGATCTCTCTTTTTTTTCTTAGTCTTAAAGACGTATACTAAGAAGCTTGATTGATGCTACCATTCAATTCAATAAAACATTTATTAAGCACTTACTTTGGACCAGACCACCTCAACCCTAACCCCTCCTCTGCTAAATACTGGGGATTTTGTTGTTCAGAAGGGATTAAGGAACTTCCCACCTTCTCTAAGGTTATTATTGTTGTTCAGTCTTTTCAGTCATTTCCAGTTAGCTCTTTCTTCTGTGATCCCATTTGAAATTTTCTTGGCAAATATATTGGAATGGTTAACCATTCCTTCTCCAGATCATTTTATAGATTGAAGAAGGTTAAATGCCTGGTTTCAGGTTCACACAACTAGCTTTAACTCACCTCTTCCTGACCCCAGGTGCAATGCTCTATCCTCTATACCACTTAGCTGCTCGATTTTAGGGACCGAAATAAGAAAATGAAAAGCAAATCCTGTCCCAGGAAGTTTACTATCTAATGAGGGAAGACCAGACACAGAATAAAGTTGAACAGGAACTAGAATGGGAGAGGAAAAGCTTAGGAGGTATGAGTACCAAAGCTAATAAAATACATGAGGTTGAATTTATGTATCATTTCTATAAGCATTCAGGCTAAGGAGGCATTGCATATTGGACAGGCTTGAGAAAATCTGGCAAAAAAAGGTAAAAGGACTTAGACCTATGTTTCTAAACAGTTAAAAACAACTCTCTCTTCCTCTCTGATGACCCCTCACCTTCCCAAAAACCTGTACTTCAGATTTACAGGCTGGTCTATACCAATAGGACAAAGAATTTAGGGATATATACATGTGTATATGTATGTATATATACTATAAGTATGTATTTATACATATATGTGTATATACTATGTGTCTATGTATATAAAATAAAGCGCCAGGTTCTGGGAGAGCAGTTCAAAATGTGAAAAACTCAGAAAGACATTTTTGTAGTCACAAGGAGCCTGTATCTGGTCAAAGGACGAAATGGCAGGTCAAGATGATCAAACTGACAACTGAGAGTGAAGAGAGCCATTTAAAAGTCAGAGGGAAAGAGGAAAGGGGAAGTAAGGGCAGAGCCTAGATAGAGTTAGGGTGGAAAAAGAGAGAGTCCTGGTGAAGGATAAACTCCTATGTATATTATATCTATGTGAGATGGCTGATGTAGAAACCAGATGATGGTAGGTACCAAAAGTTGGGGCTTGGTCATGTGAAGAATTCACAATGGCCATTCTCTTTGGCAAAAAGGTGGATTTAGCAGAAGAGGTTACAGACAAAATGAAGGGATACACTAGACATCAGGAATGGTCAATATGAAATAGAATTGAGAGAGCATAGAAAGGGGTTTTAATAGTTAATGATGAAAGGGCATAGGGAACTTAGTACCCCAAAAGAGTTAGCTAGCTACAGGGAGAAGAAATGGGGTGCCATAAGGCATGATAGGGCTTGGAGAGGAATGGGGGTCTAGAAGAGACCATGGGCATGGGAGAGGGATAAAAAGAAAGCCACCACAAGGCAGAATGCCGTGACAGACTAATCCAAAGGAGGGCAGTGACCATGGGAAGGGCCATAAGTAAATTTATAAGGAGAACTTAGCCTCAGGGACTTGGATTTCTGCCTGGATTACCCCCAGAAGGTATAAAACCTGGATAGTCTACTAGTGCCATGCTTCCATTTGAATTGTCTTAGGAAGATTCTGAAGATCACCTGCCTGGCAGGAAAAGGTACCAGACACTAAGGTCCATTCTCTAACTAAACTGCAAGCATTCTGTCTCTCCTGCAGAGAGCAGGACTCCATTGGGTTGTCCACGTTGTTTAAATGCCAAATGTACACTTGCCAAAAAGACCACTTTATGGAAAACTCACACAGGGCAAGCACTCACAAAGTGGTCAGAAAAACGATACAAGGACTCTCAAGGTCTATCAAGAATTTTAGAATCAATTGTACGACATGGGAGACACCCAACATAGTGTGCCCTCAGAGAAGGGACTGCACTCTGTGAGCAAAGCAGGATTGAATTAGCCCAGAAGAAATGGGAGAGACACAGAGTTAGGGAAGCCCCCCAAAATAGGGTCTATTCATACCTGACTTGTGGCAGATCATCCTGAGCTCTTATTGGTTTGATCAGCCACAGTCAGACACACTGTAACTCAACATTAACATAGGGATGCTATTTTGGTCCTCTTGGAGAAGGAAAGACAACAATCAATCAGCCCAATGTACCCCCCGCCCCATTCAGGTTCTCATCATATGTCAGCATATGCTGAAGGGAACACAGGAAGAGGAAAATGCTGATGCTAACTAGTATTACATAGATTATTTATATATATATATATATAAAGATATAAAACAATACTAGGAAAATAAAAATACTAAAAATGAGGGTGCTTTGATCACAAAGGTTTAGAAGGCAAAAATATGTCTAGGCACCTGCTCAGGAGAAGGAAGGGTCCCTTTTCTGTGAGGTTCTTACTGATTTGATGAGTTGGGCAAGCCTTGGTCATGCTGACAAAACAGTCTTAAGAATGTGACCTCTCTGTGTAGAATAAGATTGACAATGGGAACAGGGTGGACTTGATTAGAGTTCGGAAAAGGAAATGGAAGACCACTACAATACCTTTGCCTAGAAAATCCTAAATGGGATCACTAAGAATTGGACACAAGTGAAATGACTCAACAACAAAAAGGAAGAAACAAAATTACCTTTTTTTTGCAGATGAGTCAAAATTAATTGAAATAACTTTAGCAAAGTTGCAGAGCAGAAAGTAAATCTATATAAATAATATTTCTGTTTATCAATAATAAAATCTAGGAGGAAGAAATGAAAAAAATTAATTTCATTTAAAATAATATAAAATCTATAAAATATTTAGGAGTCTAGTTATCAAGATAAACATTGGAACTATATGAATACAATTATAAAACACTATTCATAAAATTAAAGACAAATAAATAATTAGAGAAATATTGTTTATAGTGTTGAATGTAGATATCAGAAGGGGTTTTTTGACTTTGATCACAATTGCCCCCATGATTGGAACAAGTTCAAATCAGTTTTCTTATTGCTGCTCCTGGAACCCTAGCCTGCTGTTCTGAGCAAATGTTGTATCTCCCCCCAGCCTCCCTTAACCTTCTCTATGGATTTTCAGTTGTTATGCAAAACAATTTATGGAACAGCTTCACCAGGCTGTGCTTCCCATGAGATTCCCTCCCTGGAAATGTATTTAACCCTGCCTACCTCTGCCAGCCTTGGGTGCTCCAGGATGTCTGTGCTGCATTGTGCCCTGAATGGCAATTTCCTTGTTTCATTAAAGAATTCTAGTTTTTGCTACTTTGGTAGTCTTCATTTTTTCAGATTGACAATAGGTAGGCAGAGCCAATATAATAAAAGTGATAATGCTATCCAAATGCATTTACTTATTTGATGCCATCCCAATCAAATTGCTGAAGGATTACTTTATACAACTAGGAAAAAAAATAACAAAACTCATCTGGTAGAACAAGAGGCTAAGAAATCTCAAAGGAAATAATGTGGAAAATAGTGAAGAAGTGGGCCTAGTGGTACCAGATCACAAACTGTACTTTAAAGCAGTAATCATCAAAATGATTTGGTACTGGTAAAGAAATAGAAGTTGATTGATGGGACAGATTAGGTATATAACATACAGAAGCAAATGAACCTAGCATCCACAGTCCAATAAATCCAAAGATTCCAGTTACTAAGGTAGAAGTCAGTATTCTATAAAACTATTTGTAAAACTAAACAGCAGTCTGGCAGAAATAAGGTAATGGCCAACATCTAATACCATATGCCAAGATAAGCTTTAAATGGATACATGACTTAGAAATAAAAGGTCAGATAATAAACAAATTAGAGGAGTAAAGAAGCTTTCAGATCCCTGGACAGGAGAACATGAACATGAACAGAGTTCATGATCAAATAAGGAAGAAAGAGGATCACAGAAGATAGAATGAACAATTTTGATTACATAAAATTATAAAGATTTTGTACAAAGAAATACTACAACTAAGATGAAAAGGGAAATCATTAATTGGGGGGGAAGCTTTTTGTCAAATTTATCTGATGGAGGCTTCTCCTCCTTATCATTTCCAAGATACAAAAGGAATGGATTCAAATTTATAAGAACTATTTCCTTATTGATAAATAGTCAAAAGACATTGCACAAGGGAAGAGGTACAAGCTACCTATAACCATGAGCGGAATTAGAATCAAAACAACTCTGGTTTCAGTTCATACCTTGGCAAAATTAACTTAATAAATAAATAAAAGGAAAATTTAGAATGTTGAAGGGATTATGGTAAAATAAGCACATCAATATATTATTAGTAGAGCTGAGAACAGGCCCAGACATCTTGGAAAGTAATTTAGAAGTCTGGCCAGAAAGTTACTTACATCAATTCCTTTTGATACCATGACCAAGCTTATAATTTAAAGAGATTAAAAAAAAAAAAAGATCCTATGGTACAAAAGGTTCTATAGGTTTACAAAGTATAGATAAGTTAAAAATATTCATAGTATCTCTTTTTGTGATGACAAAAAACTAAACAATTATGGAGTATTAATATAATGAAATAGGTAGCTATTGGTGGATAGAGTACCTGGAGTCAGGAACAGTCCTCTTCATGGATTCAAATCTGAATTCAGACTAACTGTGGGGTCCTGAACAAATCACTTAACACCGTTTGCCTCAGTTCCTTATCTATATAACGGAGAAGGAAATGACAAAACATTCTAGTATCTTTACCTAGAAAACTTCAAAATGTGGTCATGAAGAGTAAGTTGCAACTGAAATCACTGAACAAAATAACAAAATATAATTCTGCTGTTAAAAAAAAATGGTGATTTGTTATTTGAAACAGGGAAAGACTTTTACGAAGTGATAGAGAATAAAGTGACCAGAACCAGAAAAATTTGTACTTTAACATCAATATTACAAAAATGAACAATTTTGAAAGTGAATGAGGGATATTTGCTTCCTAATTACTCCCATGATGTTCTCCCCCATCTATCTATATTTGTACTGTGTCAATAATATATCTTATTATATATAGTCTTCTGTTTAATGACTATATTTTTATCTCTATTCTATCTGTATAATTTATGACTTTATTATTTGTTCATCATAATTTTGCATATATGCCTTATCTGATGAACTAGATTATAAATTCCTTGTGGGTGGAAACTGTCTTATATTTCTATATTTTCCTTTGCACATAGCTACATAGTCATTTAATGAATATTTATTTATTGTTTGTTGTTAAAAGTCTCAATTTTGTCCAAAAGTGAACAGTTAGATTTCATCCTAATGTTTAAATAATTAGATTAGATTTAGAGCTAGAAGAAACCTTAGATGTCATCTAGTTCAATTCTTTCAATTTACAGATAAGAAAATTAAGGCTCAGAGATATCTTACAGATGGTCATATCATTAGTAGCTGGGATTTGAAGGTAAGTCTCCTGACTCTAAATCTAGTGCTCTCTTAGAAGTGAACAAATAATCAGTCACTTCTATTCTTTTGCTTTAACCATGAGGATGTGGCTCAATAGTTCTTTCATTTCCTCATTTCATTTTTTCTTGCTTTATAAGAAAAGGATCCCTATCTTTGAATGGATATCAAAAATATATCTTGTCTCTGCTTACTAATATTCCTTTCTTTCTCTCATTATTCATCATTTAACCCCCAAAATTGTATTATTTAATCTGAAAAATCCAACTTTATGATACAGTGTATATTAAAAAGGGTATAGAAAATTAAATTGGATTCAATCTTTGGCTTTTGGCATAGTTCCTTTGCTCCTGCTGTTCATTTTTCACTTAAATTCATAAGATTCTTTTTTTCATGACATGATAATCATCTCCACAGCAACTAACTATTATATCACAAAGGAAGATGCCTATGAGTGAAGAATGATCAGCAGGAGCTGTGGAAAGCTTAAGCAACAAAGATTCTATTTTCATACAAATAAACCCTAATTATAATAAGCCTAGGGAGAAAAATATTCTCCCCCCCAAAAAAAGAACTACCCAAAACAGAGCTGTCTCTAAGTAAAATCACAAAAGAACAGAATGCTTTTCATCCCTAAATTGTTTTCATAAGAACATATTCTTAAGGAGAGATAACATCACCTGTTATTGCCAGCTTCTGTTTGGGCTGAAAAAGAAGCAATGCTTAAAAGCATCAAAAAATGTGTTTGAGTTAGGATATGAGGCAGAATGTGGTAAAAACAAACAAACAAACAAACCAACAAACAAAAAGCTGTAAACTCTAGCAAAGCTAGGGAAATTGGCTTTGGACCAAGTGAGAACTATTGCCAATGACACATCTATGAGAAAAATTAGAAGCGAGGTTGGATTTGATGACTGTAACAATAGTGAAAGACATTCAGTTAAAGGAGTTGGGCCACTTAGACACAAATTCCAATGATAACATTCTCAGATACATCCTGAATTCACAAAAGATACTGAGATTAAAGAATAATAGTCAATAATTATATAGTGCCTTAACATTTGCAAAATACTTTACATATTTTAATTTTATTTCATCCTCAAAACAACTCTGAGAAGTAGGTTTTATTATTATCCCCATTTTATGGATAAGAAAACCAAGGCTAAGAGAAGTTAAATGACTTGGCCAGAGAGATAGCACAGTAGGAAGTGATTGAGATAGGATTCATGACTCCAAAGTCAGCATTCTACCCATTACTGCAAATTGTTGTCTCTGGCAATCAGAAATAAACATCTTATTTCTACTACTAGTGCCTTTTCTAGAGATACTTTCATGTCATCTACTTTTTGTGGTGGAGGTGATAGTTTTAATGGAAGACCTCTTACCAAATTATACCTTTCTGACTTTATGTGAATTTAATAGCTTACAAACCACACAATTTTGATTATGATATACTTTCATGCAGTGGTCATAACTAATATAAAAATCCAAAATTTCAGACTTGGAAAGGACCTCAATGACCAGCAAACCTAAGAAGCCCCCTCCCTCAATTCTCTTAAAAAAAAAAAAAAAAAAAAAAGGGAATCTCTAAGACACACTTAACACATGGTCCTACTGCCTTTGCTTGAAGACCTTCAGCTAAGGAGAATCTCTACTGCTTGAGGAAGTCGGTCCATTCCATTTTTGGATAGATTTAATTATTAGGAAGTTTTTCCTGACATCAAACCTCAATTTGTCTGCTTGTGTCTAAAGCCTATTGTTCCTATTTTTGCCCTCTGGGGCCAAACCAAACATGTCTCCTAGGCTCCCTTCCGACTGACAGCCTTTCAAGTACATCAAAACAGATAGCATCTTTTTCCTAGTCTTTCCTTTTCTAAGCTAAACATCCCTAGTGCTTTCAAACAATCTTCATATGGCCCATAACTATGAGCCAGAAAAAGGCTCATAAGTGTCCTTCCTAAACTGTGATGGCCAGAACAGAATATTCTATCTTGATGAGGGCAGAGTACAATGGGACTATCATATCATATTCTTATTTCTGGAAACTATAGTTCATTTGGGTAGGCAGTCTGACAAAGGGAGCAGAGTGATTTCTTACAAACTCCTTATTTACAGTCAATATCAACTCCCTATGGCTATTTTTGCTGTCTGTTCATATCTGAAATATCATTATTCTTGACAGAGAAAACAAAAGTAAAAAGAATGGACTGCTTTTTGATTTCTCTCCATTATCAGTTATCATCATATCCACACTGAGCAGTGATCATATGCCTTTTTGGACTTTCTTCATTAACCTTATCTAGCCTTCTGCTGATTCATTTGCAAAATGCTAACTGAATATCTAGGGAATATATCAGACTATGAGTGACTTATTTTTTTCCCCACAAATTTAAGATGAGAAGGGTAACTTTTCCCTCAGGATACTCTTCATTTTTACCACAGCATCCAGTTTTTCACTATTGGTGAAAATCAGATCCACAATATTATTATCCGTGATAATTTTTCCAACTTTTGAGGGAAAAAAATATTATTAGGTAAAATCATACCTTTATAGTGTTTAATGTTCACAAAGCACATTTTATTGACTCTTTTAACAACTTCACAACAACCCAGAGAAGTAGATAACATGAGTATTATTTACCCTATTTTACAGATGAGGAAACTGAAAATGAGTGACTTTTCTATTTATTTAGTTAATAAGTAGTAGAATAGACCTTCTGATTCCCAAGTCCAGTGTTCTTTCCTTTATATGCTGCATTGGTAATTAAGTCCTGTCCATAATGATTATGGACCTTCTATTTCTTTTATATCTCCTAAAATGTCCAGTCTAATCAGTAATAAATTTTTAACTCATATTAAGAAGTGACTTATCTAGTGGAGGATTTTTAGGACTTGGTTGGAGAAAGACCTAAATTCAAATTCTTTCTCAGATACTTAGATGAGTACCATTGGGTAAGTTATTTAATTTTTTTTCACTTCTCATTTTCTATGTCTGTTAAATGAGGTTAATAATAGGATCTACTTTAGATATAGTTATGAGGATCTAATGAAATAACATCAGTTAAACACTTTGTAAAACCTTAAACTTGAGAACTCATGTAAAGACCAAATATGATTCCAGAGATCTAATTATGAAGAATGTTACACACTTCTTAACAGAATAGGTAGACTTAAGGTACAGAGTAAGACAAACATTTTTCTTTTTTTTTTAACCTAAAATATTAAAAAAATTTAGATTTCATGCAATCTAATGTTATTTTATTAGATTCTCACAACCACATCTAAAATAGATTCTGTTAATTAACCTCACCCATCATTCTGCACAAGAAAGACCAGATCAAAAAGGAAAAAAAAAATGAGAAGGAAAAATAAAAGCAAGCAAGCAACAAAAAAAAAAAAAAAAAAAAAGTAAAAGCACTATCTTGTGATCCACCTTCAGTCTCCATAGTTCTTTCTCTGGATGTGGAGGATGGCTCTTTCTATCACAAGTCTGTTGGAATTGTCTTGAATCATCTCATTGTTGAAAAGAGCTAAGTCCATCACAGTCGATCATCACATAATCTTTTTGTTCTGTGTACAATGTTTTCTTGTTATCTTTGTTATCTTTGAAAAGTTAGGGAATAACTCTCCTAAGGAGAGTTGGGAAAGCTACAGGTTGAACTTAAATACTTAAGAAAAAAAGCAAGTTGTACATTATAGAGTCTTGAAACTTCATGTACAATTCTTCTTCTGTTCTACTATGTATAAGGAAATATTAATTTTATTTGATTCCCTTTAATAGTTATTCCCTATCTTTTCAAATATCCTTACTACCCCAGTTTTGTCCAATAGCCAAGTCTTGGGAAATTAGTTTTTGTCCTGTTTAACTAAAGGGGCAGCTAAATGGTGTGGCAGACAGTTCTGGACCTGGAATCAAGAAGATCAGAGTTCAAATTTGGTCTCGGACACTTACTAGTTATGTGACTCAGGGCAAGACATTTAGCCTCTGTTTGTCTGAGTTTTTTCTTCTGTACAATGAAAATAACAATACCATTTATTTCCCAGGGTTGTTGGGAAGATCAAATGAGATAATAATTGCAAAGTGTTTAGCAAAGTGCCTGGCATATAGAAATTGTTTTATAAATCTTAGCTATCATAAAGAAATCAAGGCTCCACTTCTAAATATTTGCCTTTTTTCCCTGCAGCAAAGGAATAACTGTCACTCTTCCTTTAAAATGTGACATAAAATAATATCAATATAATTTTATTTCTCTCTTTTCACTAAAATAAATAGGTAAAATAAGAGTGCCCGCTAGTCAGTAAATAAAGTCACTGCATAAAGGCACCTTCCCTCTATCTGGCCACTGGACTCATGGTTCTGGAGGGAAAAGAGAGACAGGCGACTTTGCACAGCCCTCCCTCGAAAACCAACTCACTTGAATATCATTATGTCACAGTAACAGCAATGACCTAATACTAATCTCCCAGCCCTGTAAAAGGAAACAAAATCCCTGATTCACTCTGTCAGAATAAGAGCAATATAATGACAGGAAGCCCCTTTTCCATATGTGAGGAGTCTGAAACTAGCCTCCAATTCCCCAGGATTCTTCCCATCATCCACTGGCATGAATTAGCACCATGTCCAGGTCCAACCTCCTCCTCCTTCCTCTCAATTCTTTGTCATGCTATACCATATCCATAAATATAATTATCCACCAGACTTTATTGGTTGACATGCTCCATTCCCTTTAGGACCTTAGGGACGTGCCCAATTTCACTCAGGTCTCAGTTGAGCTGATCTGTTTCAAGCATTCTCCCTGACTGCTCTTTATATCTGAAACATGTTCCCTCAATAAAGCTAGCTTGTTTTACTGTCTTGCTATGTGTCTCATATTTACTTGTAGCACATCCCAAACCTTCCCAGACTTCTTTAAATCAATTCTTTTCAATTACTTTTTAAAGTCACTAAGTCTTTTTTTAAGTCACTTTAAATTCCAAGGCTAATTCCTCCACCAATCCTTTCAGTTCCCATCCCCTTCTTCAGGACTTGTGCCATCATTATTCCATCGTTAGCATTTTAAATCTCTCCCTCCTTTACTTTCATCTTCAAATGTGTACAGATTTTCTATATCTTAGAAAAAAAACTTCATTTCATTTAAATTCTCCCTCTAACTACTGTTCATTTTTTAAAAAGTAATTTTATTTTTCCCAATTACATATAAGATACTTTTTTTAACATTTGTTTTCAAAACTTTGAGTTTTCTTCCCTTAGGGAATCCATATATATATATATATATATTTGGAGATATATATGTGCAAGTATATATACATATATATGTATATTTATATATAATACATACATGTATATATATCTCTGTGTGTTTGTGTGTGTTTATATATATAATTGGTTTCTTTGTAATCCGATGTATTTTATTTTATGTATTTAAAAAAAACTCAACAGAATTCTGAGAAGGGGTCTATAGGCTTTACCAGACTATGGAAGGGATCTATGACTCATACACACAGAAAAGAAACTTTTCTTAGAGGAACAATGACTGATTTAAGGAAAATTTTGAAGTAGATGAAATATTCGGCATATATCCTTTCTACACTTTCCCCAATTTCCATTCCCTCTTTCTTCAAATGCTTTAGTGTCCTCAACCTGTCCTAATTCCTTCCTTGCTCCTCTCTTCTTAGACCTGCCTTATTATTACTCTTCCTTCTCCTCTCATACAGTCAAAACTCCCAGTTGCTTTTCCACTGTAGCATTTGACAAGATCTTCAAGGGAGAGGAGCTAAATGGAGAAGGGTAGAAACCCCAAACCTAAACTTACAGGAATGTTATTTTGGGGGTTTAGGAGAAAGAGGAAGAAGAACTAGTAAAGGTGACAGAGCTGGATCAGTTAGAGGGGTAGGAGACAGAGGGTGAAACATAATAGAAACGAAAACAAGAGAGAATGTTAAAAAGAAAGATGATGTCAAAGGGATCAAGGTAATTTAATACTCCAAAAAGTCACTGAGTTTATGAATGGGAAGTTATTGTTAATTCTTTAAAGAAGTTGTTTCTGTTTGGTGGCAGGATGTAAAACCAGCTGCAGAAAATGAAAGCAGTTTGTGTATATGCCTTATTCTATTAATTTGGCATTGGTAGTGATAGGAAGGATAGAAAAAGGGCAGTAGCGAGTCAAATGAAAAAAAAAAAAGAGTCATTCCCCAGTTGATAAATGATCAAAAGATACGAGCTATTCCAAAAGGGCAATAAAATCATGCATTTCTTTAGACCATCTAATACCACTTCTAGACATGAATCCCAAAAGAGATTTACAAAAAAGAAAAATGACTTTACTTAGAAAAATATTTATAGCAACTCTGTTCTCAGGGCAAAAAATTGGAAACTGAGGGGATGCCCATCAGTTGGGAAATTACTTAATAAATTGTGATATGTGATTGATAGAAAAGTATTGTTCCATGGGAAATGATGAGCAGGATGCTCTCAGAAAAACCTAGAAAAATCCTTCATGAACTCAAGGAAAGTGAAATGTACTGTGTCCATAGTATACATGTAGTAATAACAATGTATTTTCAGCAATATAATGATCCACAACTACTCTTAGGGTCTTATCATGAAAAATGCTATCCATACCCAGAGAAAGAACTGATTGTGTCTCAATACAGATTGGAGCATACTCTTTTTTTTTTAAATTTTATTTTTCTTGAGGGTTTTTTAGGTGGGGTAGGGGAATCTATGTTTTCTTTTACAACATGACTTTTATGAAATATTTTGCATAACTTCTTAAAGGGGGTTGGGATGGGGAAGAAGGGAGAAAATTCATTAGTTCTTGACCTTTTCTTCTTTCAAATGAAATTATGTTATTATTTTTCTAATTCAGTAAAATAATTTTTTGATAATTTAATTGGGATGGCATGGAGTATAGAGATTATTTTAAGTAAAACTGTCATTTTTGTTATATTGGCTCTTTCTTCCCATGAATAATTAATTTTCTTCAATATTTAAATTTGATTTTAATTGCATAAAAAGGTATTGTTATTTTTTTACAGTTTTGTTCACATAGTTCCTGTGTTTGTTTTGGCAAGTGTATACCCAAGTATTTTATACTGTCTAGAGTTATTTTAAATGGGATATCTTTTACCATTTCTTTTTTCAGGGTTTTGTTGTTAATATATAGTAATGCTGATGAATATCTAATCTTACTGCAAAAGCTTCTAGCTTATTCCTATTACAAATAATACTTGTTGGTTTTAGAAAATGATTTTTATCTAATTAAGTAAAAATGCATGTACAACTACATTTTCAAGTGTTTTTAATAGAAATAAGTATTGCACTTTATCAAAAGCCTTTTCTGCATCTCTTGATATAATCACATGATTTTATTACTATTATTTTTATATAATCAATTATATTAATAGTTTTCCTTATTTTAAACCATTCCTGCATAAATTCTGCTTAGTCATAATGTATAATCTTCATAATATATCATTGTTATCTTAATAGTTACTGTTTTATTTAGTGTTTTTGTATCCATATTCATTAATGAAATTGGTTTACAAATTTTTTCTCTGTTTTTACTCCTCCTGGTTTAGACATCAATATCACATTTGTTATATAAAAGGAGAAGTTGGGTAGGATCCTTTCTTTGATTATTATTGCAAATAATTTATTTAGTATTGGAATTAGTTGATCTTTAAATGTTTAAAATAATTTACTTGTAAATCCATCTGGTATGGTGCTTTTTTTCTTGAGAAGCTCATTTATGGCTTATTCAACTTCCTTTTCTAAAATAGATCTATTTAAATATTCTATTTCCCCTTCTTTTGATATAAATGATAATTTATATTTTTATAAATATTCTTCCATTTCATCTAAATTGCTAAATTTATTGGCATATAATTGAACAAAATAACTCCTTATAATTGCTTTGCTTCATCCTTTTCATTTTTAATACTAGTAAATTGATTTTTTCTTTTTTCAATCATATTAGTTTATCCATTTTATCTATTTCATAGTATTTTTCATAAAATTCATAAAATTAACTCCTAGCTTTATTTATTAATTCAATGATGTTCTTACACTTACCTTTACCTTACACTTACCTACAGGTCACCTTTAATTTTTAAGATTTCTAAGACTTTTTGACATAAACATCTTTGGTTATCAACCCAACATCTAGCTAAAAAATTGATTGGGACATGGTTACCAAAGAATTTTTATCTCAACAATTGTAGTCCTTCCAAGTCCTTCACAACCTCATTAATCAGAGAATCTTGTCAGCTTTTCATTTCCCATTCCTAGATTGCCATTTAATTTCTTCATCTTGTTACTGAGCAGGGACTGTCTATTTATTTGGGAGGATAGTAAGGATTCCCCAGCCTTTACCACCTGGCACCTAGTATACACTTAATAAATGTTTGTTGACTAAGTTATATTGTTCTTATATTATAGCTATGAATGAGGAAACATGTGAATGTTAAAGGTTTTATTCATTTAAGCTGCTAAAGATAAGTCTCAATGAATCTTAAGCATTAAAGTTAAGATAAATGTTTTTCGGTTCTGAATTAGCTTTTGTAAGTTTCAAATTTTTGTGGTTTCTGGCCCTAATCTCTGGTTAAAGACCTTCCCTTACTGATCCCTCAGCAATAAAAAGGTATTAAAGACAGCATTTTTTCCACAGTTATTAACATTCACATTGATAAGCCTGTTCCATACCCTGCGCTAAATTTCAGATTCTATCCTTTATCAATGGTACATTTTAAAATACCCATTTCTAGATAATAACTTTTTGAAAGTTAGGAAATTTGTCCATTGTCTAGCTTGGTATCATCTATTTTGAAGGAACAAGAACACCCGAGCACATCTCTGACCAAAGCCTGACTAGTTTGGAGCCACACAAACGTTTCTCAGGGGCCTGAAATGTAGTACTCAGCAAGTAAAAGAGCCTGGTTTAATATCTAATTGCCAAATGAAATTACTTAAAAAAATAAATCTACCAAATAGCTATCAATAGCTGCCCATATGGTGGTGAACACAGTTTGGGTTCTAAATCCTGGTTGCCTCTCTCCTTTGTATTTCTTTCATGGGACACTGGAATGGAGTCCTTGAGATGGATGTTTTTAGTTTTGCTGATATCAGTAAAATGAAATGGAATTTATAAGATGTTTGGCAAACCTTAAAAGTCTATATAAACTATCTCAAACATCTGAGAGATGAGGAGTTTATAGGTTTAAGTGCTACTCCTTGTCCAGTAGTAAGTAATCTCAAAATTCTCAGAGAAGATGATCACTGCCAGGAAGATGAATCTAATCCATTCCCTGGCTTGGCGAAGAAAATGGACCTTCAGTGAGTTATTCAGAAGTACAGGTCTGAGGTGAGTGTTTAGCACTCTCACAAAGTGTTTCATATTTTGATATTTTAAGAATCAGCCTTCCAGTAAAGCATAATAGGAATTATGGTTAATTATTTTGTGCTTTTAAGTATTAATCAATGTACACTTACAAGTCTTTGCTGTAAGCATTTCTTTTGAGGTGGTAGAAATAAATAGCTGCTCTATAGTGAATATCTTTCTAGAAGGGACTGTCTTAATCCTCTTTAGGAAGATTTTGAGAGAAGTGCTAAAAGGGAGAATATTATAAACAAATTTCATTTGTTCCAAAACTTTTCTTAAAATCAGGCTCTATACCTCAAAGGTACAAGTTCTTAATCTTTTGTGTATGTGTCATGTATTCCTTCAATAATCCAGTTAAGACTCCTCAGAATAATGTTTTTATATATATAAAATAAAATATATACCTTTATAATACCTGAACAAGTTTGAGGTCTGAAAAGTGCAATATAAACATGAATCTCTTTTATAATAACAGTTAATTGCCTTCAAAGTTCAAGGAAAATTTTTCTTGATATGTATAGCATTGTCCAATTGATTCAGCACATAAGTGAATTTCATCAAGCAGTAATGTCAGATTGCATTAGAGTAATGTTTCTGCACCTTTCACATTAGCATGCAGCTTCCTCAGCTAAGGGACAGAATATGATGAATGAACAGGCTTTTTTAATGTGAAAAATTCTTTGTCTAATAACTCATAGAGAAAACATTGTTTCTTTTGATGTTATATCAATGTGAAGTGAACAGATCAATTGTTTTCTTTTTTTTTTTTCTTTTACTGAATTGACTGTTCAGCTTACAAATAGATTAATTGACTTTTTTTAAAAAATGAATTAACCTGTTGTTTGATTGGCTTGACTAAATCAACCACTTACTTGGGGTTTGGAGGAATAAGGTCTGTTCCGCACAGCCATTCTTCAATGAATAAATAATCCTCCTTCTGCTCTTGTACTAGATGATTTGTCAACAGTAGCCCTGTCTCTATTCAAATAAGCTCCCTTGTGCAGACAGCAGAATTACAGACGTGTATGCATAGCTGTTCAGTAGAGTAAATTGAGTCTTGTATTGCTTCTCTATGTCTGAGGCTTGGCTAAATTGACTGATTATTCAAACAAGATCTATTGTGCTATATCAAAAGCAAATGAGCATTAAATCAAAGGCACACTCAAGATGGGCATTTTTCTCAATTAACAATACTTCTGAAGATTCTATTTTACAAAGCAGTGGGACTCCATATAAAAAAAAATGTACTCTTTTATTTATGTATTTGAGGGGGAAGGGTTTCCAAGAGTATAAAGTTATATGCTATTTGGATTTTTCTCCCTCAGTTGGATTTTTCCCCTTAAGTGAATAATTGTAAACCTTTCTAAAAATAAAAGACTATGTAATTACATAATCATAACCTCTGTTGAATTTATATAAAAAACTTAAATTTTTTCATACACTCAGAAGTCATTGAATGAAATTACTCAATATTTTAATGTGATTCGAAAGAACAGAAGCGTTAAAAGCATTAATTAAGAAAAACAGATGGCAAAGAAAGATGTGTTGGTTGATTCCGGCTGATTTTATTTGTTAAAATGTAATGTATAATTTGCAGATGATAATGGAGTTAAGGGGGAATGTATAAATATTTTCATTTATGTAGAATTTTATTGTCCAGGAATCCTTTGCTTTAAACTATTTGTTATAAGTAAAAAAAACCTCAAGTTCTAATAGAATATAAAATTTTCTATGTTCACCTATAAAAAATTTCAATTCCTTTGTTGATTAAGACATTGGAGAGCCACATATAACAACACAGAATTATATATTTGAAGGTGCCTTTAAAATGATCTGCTCCAAACCCTTTATTTTACAAGGTAAAGGCTGAGGCTCAGTTGAGGTCACACAACTTATAAATAGAACAGTTGGAACTTCACTCAAGTCTTGTGATTTAAATCCATTTCCTTTTCCATTATCCTTCATGCCTCTCATAGGACTCTTCTCTTTGGGAATAAAGGAAATAGGGAGGAAAGAATACCGCTGGAAAGCCTGAAAAATAAATTCAAGACAGAGGAGGAAATTTATTTGGAAAAGAACTAGGGATTTTTATGGACCACAAACTCAGTATAAGTCATCAGTGAAATATGGCTGCCAAAAAAGCTAGTGCCACCTTGGATTATATTTAAGAGAGGCACACCTTCCAGGAATGAGAACGACTTCATCTGAAGTACTGGGTTCAGTTCTGAGTAGGACAGTCTAGGAATAATTTCAAGCTGGACAATATTTGAAGGAGGACAATCAGAAGAATGAAGATCATGAGTCCTTCACTTAGGAGGTGATAGTTCCCGAGTTCCTGGCAGCTGTAACCATCATGGAATAGTGATTGTAACTCAGGTTTGCCCTGGGTCTGCTGTGAGTGCCATCCTTACAGCACTCTCCCCACTTTGTGGGTAAAGTGGCTGTCTACTGACCATTATCCTACTTCTGATCATGTTGAAAAATTGAAGACACTTATCAGACTCCTCCTGGTGTAATCTCTATGCTCATTTTACTTTCACCATCCCTATGGGAACTCATAGTGAAGCTGGTTACATCTCCCTCTCAGAGTTCAAGGGGATTCTTTGAGGGGCTTGAGGGTCCCTGATCTATTGCTTTTTACTGTCTAGAATCCTCAGTGGTTATATTGCCACTCTCTTTAGCCAGTGACTATTATTCCAATTCTACTTAATCACTAGCTTTTACAAATTGATAATTTACTTCAAAGATAATTTACTTTAAAGATACTTTAAAAATATAATAAAAACAAATGCACAATCATTTCCCATTCCCCCTATTTCTCTCCTTTACCACCTTGGACCCTGGGGGGAGTAGTCACAAATTTAACATAGTTTCAACATGACATCGGCCCCTCCAAGTTCAAATCCAGATATGGCTTGACTGCTGGATAAGTCCTTATTTCAACTACAGCTGGGCTGAGCTGCAGATACCATTCGCTTTTAATTCCTTAGGGTATTGATGCTAGGTACTTGAATGCCTCATTAATAGAGTGCTGGACTTAGAATCAAGAAGATTGGAGTTCACTTACTAGTTGTGTGATTCTCGGCAAGTGACTTAATCTCAGTTTCCTCATCCATAAAATAAGGAGGAGAAGGAAATAGCAAACTACTCTGATAGCTTGGCTGAGACCAGATTTGAACTTATGAAGATGAGTTTTTATGATTGGCAAGTCTAGTGCTCTATTCACCATTCTACCTAGCTGACTCCATTTTTTATTTGCTTTACACACACATACACATACATACATGTGTGTGTATATATACATATATATACACACATTTTATTTATATATATACATATAGAGTGTACATACATTACATAAACAAATATATATGTACACATATATACACATATTTTATTTATAAATACACATATATATGTATTGTGTATATACCTTGCACATATATACTTATAGGGATTTTTATCTATGTATTTCACAATAAAATATAAGGTCCTTGAGGTCAGAAATTATTTCATTTTTTTTTTTTTTTACCCTTTGCATCTTTAAAGTCTAGGAAAGCATCTGGCATATAGTAGGTACTCAATAAATACTTTTTGAGTGATTCCTCCTAGACTCAGACTTAGCGATTATCTATTCCAACCTCCTTATTTTACAGATGAGGTCCCCCCTCTCCCAGTGCTGTTAAGTACATGATAAAAAAGAAAATATACACATAAGCAACTTGACTGAATTAAAATATTGGGCAGTCTGATCACAAAGCCCCCATTAGATTTTTAGTCTTTTCTATAAGAACTTAAATGTGGAGTTTTTATCTGAAATCAGCTTCCTAGTAGAGTTCAGAATTGGTTTTATAAAACTTAATTGAAACTCTCTATAAATATAAGTTATTTTAATATTGCTGTTCTAAATGTGTCAGGACTGAGTGCAGAAGCCCAACTTTCATTTCTTGTGGTGATATTTTCAGCAAGTAAAAGTTTAAAAGCAAAAATGCACACCGCCCCTCTTCCCAAATTTTGAATGGAATTTTGAATTATCTTCATATTAGAGTCTCATAAAGATAAACATTATGTTATGCTTTATTTTATGTTTGAAGATGGTCTGCCACATTAATTATAATTAGGTAATTGACTGAATTGAATTTCAATGAATACTTAAAAAAATTATCTTAGTTACTCATTCATAGCCTGGTTCATTATTTAATAAAATGCACTCACAGATGTTGTACAGACTATGACCACATCTGGGACTTATAAAATGCTATTCTCTTTCCATACTAAAGAGGAGTGAGGGTGTCTGCTCCTCCCCTAAGATTCCCCTCCTAGGCTGCCATCGCACACTTCAACTTTTTTAACATGTTGGCATTTATCAGTGGAACCTGTAAGCTATCAAGACCAATGCCAATTATTTTTGTTGCCTCTAAAATCTAAAATTTCTAAAAGAGAAAGCGAATTAACATACTAAAAGAATTGTCAAAGGCTTGAAGGCAAGACAGGATGCTGAGAAGCAAGCCAATAATTCATCAGCATTAATACAAATAAGGGTACCCTGCCACTTGTGAGCCAGAGCTGTTGTTTGTTCAGCTGGCTCAAGTTGGGGTTGTCATAAACTATGAGTTTATGCTTCACACATTCCATCATTTCAGGGCCATTCCATTCTCTTTATGTTTACTTGGTTCTCCCAAAGGAAACACGTGATGTAGATCTACAAGGTGAACAAATGTTCTGGCATAAGTTATAAATGGTAGTGTCTTAAACTCCAATCCAGTTCTAACTTCCCTTCCTCCCCCTCCCCCCCGTAGCCTGCTTTCTAGGAAGTCTCCTGATTTCAAACTCTATGATGGTGGGGTCTGTTCCCCCTTTTTCTTTCTCTTCCTAGCACTTTGCACAACACTTGGCACAAAGTAAGCACTAGTGCTTACTGATTGATTGATTGATTGATTATTTCTCAGTGATTCAGGTCTGTAGAATAATTTACTTTAGCTTTTTTCCCATGTTATAGAGATTAACTGTATTGAGGAAGCAGGGGGAAGTGTCTGATTCAAGTTCCCCTTAGCCATTAGAGACCAGAAAAATATTGTTGACGCCAATATAAAGTTTGTGGTGGCCTGAACATTTCTTTTTCTTTAAATATAATAACTTGTCCCTCCCAATTGAGAAAAAAGAACAAAAAATGAAATTTAAAATCCTCAAATGTATAGTCTATCAAAATAAATTCTCTAAGGAAATATATGTCTCTGCATCTTAAGTTCATCACCTCTTTGGCAAGAGGTGAACAGCATATTTCATCATTAGTCTTTGGGATTCATGCTTTAGTTGTCTGCTGCCTGCTTTCTCACTGCCTATAATCCTGACCGTGTCTCCCCCAAGCTTAAAAAACCCTCACTTGATTTTTCAATTTCTGCTAATCCTGGTTGTTGTTAAGTTGTTTTTCAGTCATGTCTGTGACTCCTCTTGGGGTTTTCTTGGAAAAATTAAAGAATTGGTTTGACACTCCTGAGTTTAGGCCACCGTGCTGTCTAAGTGCACTTTAAGAGAATGTATACAATTTTTGTTCTTGTCTGACTCTTCATGATCCCATTTGGGATTTTCTTGGCAGAGATACTGTATTGATTTACCAGATCCTTCTGCAGTTCATTTTACAGATGAAAAAACCAAATGGGTTGGGGTAAAGTGACTTGTCCTGGATCCTGATTCCAGACCCCGGCACTCTATCCCCTTCCCCACTTAGCCTCCTAACTACCTACATCCTTTTTGTCCTTTGTTATTAAGCTTCTTAAAAAAATATTATCTGCTATAGGTTCTTTCACTTTCTTCTTAAATCTTAAAATCTAGTTTTTAACTCATCATTCCACTAAAACTGTCTTCTACAAAGTTACCAGTTATCTCTGAATTTCCAAATTTAATAGCTTAGTCTTAATTTCCATTCTCCTTGACCTTTCTGCAGTCTGAAAATGTTCATCATCTTCTCCTCTTCCTTCTAAGTTTTTGGTGCAGTACTCTTTCCTGGACCCTTTGCTTATTGAGTATTCCTTCTCAGTTTCCTCTGCTGGATCACACCCTCTAACCAGTTATTCCCAAAGAGTTCTATCCTAGGCCCTCTTCTCCTATCTTTATATTACTTTACTTGGTGATGTGATCAACTTCCATGGATTTAATACCATTTCTATGCTGAAAATTCTTAAATTTACCTATCCTCTTTGCTGATCTCCAATCTCTATCTTCAGTTGTTTTTCAGATGCCTCAAACTAGCTGTCTAATTGACATCTTAAATTCAACATATCCAAAACTGAACTCCTTGCCCCAAAATTCTCAATCTCTCCTACTTTCCCTACTAGTGTAGAAAATAATATCATTCTCCCAACATCTCAAGTTTACAACCCAGGCATCATCCTAGCTATAGTCTTACTGTTTCTTATCCTCCATATTCAAAAGGTCATCAAGTCCTATCAATTCACCTTTGCAACATCTTTCAAATGTACCCTCTTCTTTCTTCTGATGATGCGTGTCATGTTAAGGTTCTCAGCCCCTCAAGCCTAGACAATAATAATAACCTGGTGGTGGTTCTGCCTCCCTCTCTCTCCTGTCCAGTCCATCTTTCATTTAGCCAACACAGTGATTTTCCTAAAAGCATAAGTTCATGTCACCCTTCTATTCAATTAATTCCAGTGTCTTCCTATCACTTTTAAGACCAAATACCAAATTCTCTTTTTGGCATTCAAAATCTCTCACATATCTAATCCCCTCCTATCTTCCAGTATTCTTACACTTTACTCCTCACCATATATTCTTTAATCCAGTGACTTGGTTTTTTGGATGCACCATGAATAAGACATTTAATTTCTCAACTCTAGACTTTGCTCTTGTTTTCCCCCTTTCTTGGAATGTTCTTCCTTTTCATCACCTTCTGGTTTCCCTAGCTTCCTTCAGATTCCAACTAAAATTCTATCTTCTACAGATAGTCTTTCTCAATTCTTCTTAATTCTTGTGCCTTTCTTTTGTTATTTACTATTTATCTTGAATATAGTTCTTTTGTGTATGTGTGTATATGTATATGTACAAAGTATACTTTATACATATATATCTATATATACTTTAGTGTATCTATCTATCTATATATATAGATATATATGTATGTGTGTGCTTTACATACTTTAGTCCTAGTTCTAGTCTCTTAAAGTGATATTTTTCTATAATGTCTTTATTATAATTTTATATCCTTAATTCAGAGAGTAAGAGGAAAATGCACTTTGTCTATTATTCAACTCTGAAAAGCTAAGTCCCCAGCATTACTAATTTTATGACACCAGAACTGGGCAGTGACTTGAGAGGTTCAATTTTTTAAGTCCCAATCTCTCTTAACTCTGGTGCCTTCCTTCTCTTAATTATTTCCCATTTATCTTACATAAAGATTGTACTCATTTCTTTGCTGGCTATCACTCCCATTATAATGACGGTAAGCTCCTCAAAGACTAGGCCTCTGTTTAGTAGGTGCTTAGTCAATGTTTATTGACTGAATAACTGGAAATGCCATTTTAAATCACATCATTGTCTAGAGTGCCTTGAAGATTCACATGCAGAACTATAGAATATTAAGTATCTACTAAATGTTATCAACTTAGCATATACTTTCCCACTTTCACATGGATTTTTAACATGCTTGCATTTTCCTAGTAAGGAGAAAAATTGTTACAGATTAATAACTGATTACCTTTTTTATTTTGCAATTCTAAATATATTTCTATATTTGTCATTCTACACAAGAAAAATCAGATTAAAAGGGAAAAAAACATGAGAAAGAAAACAACAAACAACAAAAGGTTAAAATACTATGCTTTGATCCACATTCCATCGCCATAGTTCTCTCTCTGAATGTGGTTGTCATTTTCCACCACAGACCTATTGGAATTGCCTTGAATCACCTCATTGTTGAACAGAGCTAAGTCCATCATAGATCTTCATATAATCTTGTTCTCTTGGTTCTGCTCACTTCACTTAGCATCAGTTCATGGAAGTCTTCACAGGCTTTTCTGAAATCAGCCTGCTCATCATTTTTTATAGAACATTTACATTCATATACCATAACTTATTCAGTTATTCACCAATTAGTGATAATAACTATATTAAGAAACCAACAATAGTGAAATATTACCTTGACACATTGATTATGGATAGTATTAATTCATTTAAATACTAAGAGACAGAATTCAATTTTATTTGTAATTGATTGATAATAGCTTGTAAGAATTCTAGCATTCAAAGAAATAATTTATTTTTGAATGACTTTGCTGTTTCCACTCTAATATTGAGCCAATATTGAAAGAAATGAATTTGGGTGTTTGGCAGCACAAAGTAGGAATTGTGCTGCTTCAAAGGTAACCTTTTAGGATGAGGGATAAATTTAAGGTTAACTTGTGACTGTAATCATTCACAGTAGGAACTATCTCAAAATCACAGAGTGAAAGGGCACTTCAGCCTAATACAACTCATATTTGAACAAAAATGCTCTCTGCAACATATCCAACAAAAGGTCATAGAATCTTTTCTTTCTTGTCAGAAAATATAATACAAAACTATACCATGAATTTTCCATTTTCTCCATGATTGTCTTATGAAGATCCCATAAATACTATACTTGCACCTACAGAGTTTCTGTGGTTTCCACAGATGATTGCTTTCCTCAGCATTCAACTGAGAAGCTTAAACATCTGACCAGAGATCATGAGTTTCACAAACATTTTAACTATAGCCCAAAAGAGTCTTAATTAAAAGTGTACTATTTTCCTTTGATTAGCTTGTTAAGTGAATATGCCTATGTGTAGGCTTATAAAGGGAGACAGCTTCCTCTTAGTCACTGTACAGGAAATGTATCTTAAACTCACAATCTTTTTAGGAAACATACTGTGGTCAAAGAATTCCCATTAACTGATCTTTCTTGGATAAAGAATTTATTAACCTTGAGGAATTTGTAAGGTTAGCGAATTCAAGCCCCTTATACATTTATTAGATAAAAGAGTTTACAAGTCATTGAAAAAGAACTGAATATTTTGACTAAAGCATCTTTTAAAATTTTCAAGCAAAAATTGAATTGCTTTTGTAGCTATAATAATTCACAAAGTTGTGATTCCATGGATCTCTCCATTAACAAAAGCCTACATCTTGTCTGTAACTTGTAAGTCTTAAAAAATTGCAGGTTTGATGGATGATCACAACTAGGATGGTTCAGGGACAAGACCACCCTCACTCTTCCTGGCTCTTCTGTCATTCTGCACTTCATCCAGAGCCAATAACACTTGAAAAATACAATTTAAATTCCACTTCTTCCTAGAAGCCTTCCTAGACTACTCTAGTCAGAAATTACCCTGGTTCCCTCAGAACTCCTATAGAACTTTTTGTTAGTGCCATTAACAAAGATCATAGACTCAGAAAGTGGGAAAGAATCTTAGGAATGAATGAATGAATGAATGAATGAATGAATGAATGAATGAATGAAAAAAGCATCTCTTAAGAATTTCCTATGAGCCATGTAGTATGCTAAGTGCTGGGATACAAATAGGAAAACAAGACAGTCTCTATTCTCAAGGAGCTCAGATACTAATTAGGGGAGACAACACGTAGCAGAAGGTTAATCTGAGACATTACAGGCTAATAATATGTAGGTCATATGGCAATGCCTGGATCTGAAGCCTTGTTGTTGCAGGGTATATGGAGTATGGCCCATCTTCAAAGATGTTGACTTCTTACACATCCAATGGATGAGTGGCTATGTCCCCAGGTCATAAAGGAGGGCTTTAGTCCCCAGGTCATAAAGGAGGGCTTAGGGGACTCAGCTGAAGCAAAGATTCAGGGTTGCCTGGTGAAGGGAGAAAGTAAAGGAAAGTTAGTATTCTGCTAGGAGGGAAACTTGCAGCCTTTGTTGGAATCAGACCAGAACAGAGGAAGAAAGGGATTTTTGTAGTTCTTCCTATCGACTGCCCATTGGGACATAATATCATGTAGTCCAACTCTGTTTTTTACAGAAGAGAGAACTCTGGCACACAGATTTAACGTATTTTGCTGCCTCCTTCTAGATTCTTCAGCGGTCCTCAAACTTTTTAAACAGAGGCCAGTTTACTGTCTTTCAGACTGTGGGAGGGCCGGACTATCATAAAAACAAGAACTCACACTGTCTCCGCCCCTCAGCCCATTTGCCACAACCGGGTGGGCCGCATAAACGTCCTCAGGGGTGCATCTGACCTGCGGGCCATAGTTTGAGAACCCCTGTTCTAGATAATCAATGCCTGAAGTGCAGAGTCTAGAACCTGGAGTTATTAACTCCGGTATTCTTTCTAATATACCAAAATGCTCAGGCTAAAACTGTCCGTAGTAAAGCACACAATTTACATTTCACTGATAGCCGCATCAATCATTTGAAGCTTATTTGCTATCTGGCATTGCTAATTATTTTTTACCAAGGTGCATAAGTCTTATTTCCCCAAATTAAATTTAACTTTCTGGAGAGCAGGGACTATTACAAAAAATATTTGAATAATTCATTCCTTTGTATTTCCTTTGGTACACACAGCAAGTACTTTGCCTATAGTAGGTACTCAAATATTTATTGAGTGAGGGCTTTGTATTCTTAACAAAGAGGTTAGGTTTTGGCAGCTATATTTATAGCTTTTAAATATATTTATCATAGTTGTAAATTGAGAAGCTGAATATTTTAATTAAATGCAACATTTATCAAGTGCCTACTAGATAGATTTAAACAGATGAAATTGCAGGTCTTGTGAACAGTGGGACTGAACAAGAATCACATAGGATGAGTGAGCCGAGATGAATGTCCATGGGCATCCTCGGAGGGAATACCCGCAAAGAGGATGTTTGGGTAAGAACCAAGGAGAATTCATCTTCAAGCTCAGAGAATGGTCTGGAAAGTGCTAGGGTTCTAAGAGTACGATGGGGGGCACCAAAGTTAATGGCGGGTTTTTTAAAAAAATTAAAGATAATTTTTTCCCATTTACTTCATTTTGTAGACAAAGAAACCAAGAAGCAAAGAGATGATTTGTTTTGTCCAAGGTCATCCAGGTCATTGCAGCTTCGAAGCTGAATCTTCTGGTCCAGACCTCTCCATATACTGGTTGGTAATAGGCGGTAATTTTGGACATTTCTTAGCTGAAGGTCACGCGCCTCGGGGGTGACGGTGCCGTGGGCACAGCTGACACGGAACAGGTGAAAGAGAAAGGAGCGGGAGGAAATGGGCAAGAGGTCATGCCAGGGAGAGGTCAGCCCCGTCTTTGCGCCTTAAAAGTTGGAACATCTCTCGCAGGAATCCCGGAGGAGACGCAGGGAGGATGGGGAGAATTCCTGACTGGGGATGCGGCTGACACACCTGTCCCAGACCACGCTCGGGCTGGTGGGGCAGGCGGGGCAGGCGGGGCAGGCGGGGAGGGTGGGCCCCCTCCCCCACCCCGGGGTGATGAGGCTTGATGAGGTCAGGGCGATGACGTCCTGATTTCATCATCTCGGGGAGGGGAGGGTACTCGGGTGGGGAGGAGGGGCGGGGCAGGCGGGAAGGCGGCGCGGCGCGGGGGGCGGGGCGGGCAGCGAGGGGGGCGGCTCGCAGCTTCCAGGTGTCTCTCCCCCCGCCGGCGCCGGCGCCGCCCCCCTCCCCCAGCCTCTGCCTCCCGCCCGTTCGGCGTCCAGCCCCGTCGGAGCCGGCTCGGGCTCGGTCTCTCATGAATATTGAGCGGCCCCTGTTGGATTTCCCGAGCTCCATTGCGGAAGCCGAGCCTCGCCATATTGTGCGGCGGCGCTGCCGGCGGCGGCTGGGGCCCTCGCTCGCCTGCGTCTCCCTCCGGCTGCTGCGGCGAGCGGAGCCCGCGGAGGCTCGGGGCGGGCGCCGGTGAGTGAGGGCGGGGGCGGGCCCGGGACCGCCGGCCCGGGAGAGGGGGAGGGGACGCGGCGGCGTGGGCCCCCGCGTCCCTTCGCTCCGGGGCCGGCTCCGGCTTCTGCTCCGGGCCGGGCTGGGGGGTCTCGGCGGCGGCGGAGAATGCTCATTGTTCCGGCGTTTCCTCCGGTTGGGGGGGGGGGAGGCGGCGTGTGTGGAGAGAGGGGTAGGCGAGGCACATTTCGGGGAGAGCAAGCGGTGGGAGAAGGGCTTGCTACCCTCTGCCCGCCACTTTTCCTCTTCCCTTTCCTTCTCCCCATTTTCCTCCTCTTCCCCACCCCCTCCCTTTTCTCCGTTCTCGCCCTCTCCTCCCCTCCCTACTACCCCATTCCCTCCCTTTTCTCCCCCCCCCCCATCTTTTCCTCTCTCCTCCTGGTCCCCCTCTTCTCCCTCTTGAGCGTCCATCCCCACAAGATTGGGACTGGGGAGGGGGAGGCTCGCAGTCCCCCGAGGTTCCGCTCCTCGAGGCACAACTTGGGGGGTGTACGTGGATCCTTCCCGCCGCTGCACGGAGGAGGGGAGCTCGGGGTCTGTGCGGGGGAGTTGGGGGTGACGGTCTTTGTGCTGGTGGCAGCCCCTCCAGCTGAGGGGCCGAGTCCTGGGGCTCACGGGGGGACAGCCTTCTCCGGGGTCTCTGCCTCCCTGTGGAAAGGAGGAGGGATGTTGATTTGAGACCCCCGGGTCCCCGGAGTCCAGCCCTGGCTTCTGCTCATAACGTCACCGAGCTTGTCAGATCTCTCTCTGATGCTGAAAGTGTTTTTTCACGTTCTGTTAAATCCACAAAACTTGTCTCTGGCCACCAGAAGCAGACTTTGGGAGGAAAAAGCGCAATTTAGGGTCTACCCGGTGAAGCTTTTGATTCCTTCCAAGTTTTAATCACCTCAGTTCGTCGTGGAAGGAATGGATTGGAATTCACCCAACCCTATACTTTTGCATTAAGTATAATGCACCTTCCGCTCCGTGACTGGAGCTCAGTTGGAAGTTTCTACCAGACCGGACCACTGTCATCGGTTTCCTCCTCTGTGAAATTGAGAGGTTAAAAAAAATTACAGCCCCCCTCCCCCTCGTGCCTTTTTGCCAGAGTTAAAAAGTTAAAACTGAAAATTCTAGGACAAAGATAGGTGGTCAAACATAAAAGTGTTTTAGTAATCCAATTTATTTTTAGTACAGTTTCAAGATAATTTTAGTTTGGAAGGCAAGCCGGGTTGCTAAGCAGCCACCCATATTGATTTATTTCTGAAATCCTATAATATTAATTATGGCACTTAATCATACACCTTTTTGGCATTAGTCTTAAACATTTCTCGTGTTTCCAGAATATCTTGTTCTTTACATCACCCATTTTATATGTACTTGTTGATTTGTATATAATGGAATTTGAGATACCACGGTGCTTTCGACCTCTTTATTGAATGAGTTCATTGTATTTTGTCTTGCCAGGATTACTAGAATAAATAATAGCTGACAGTAGAGTCCTTTTTAATTTTTCCCATATTTGCATATTTCCCATATTGGATATTTAATATGCAATAATAATAGTTAGCGTTTATCATGCTTGTAAAGCACTGTATACTTTCAAAGTACTTTACAAATATATCATTTGAGCTTTACAATCCTGGGAAGCAGATAGCTGTTATTTTTCCTTATTTTACAGATGAGGAAACTGAGGCAAACAGGTTAAATCACTTGCCCACAATCACACAGCTAGTGTCTGAGGCCAGATTTTGACTCCGTTGGACATACTCCCTCTGCAATGCTCAATTCACTTCTTGCATTATCTCATTTGAGCCTCAAAACAACTCTTTGGAAGATTAAATAGTACTTAGTACCACTATTTTGCAGATGAGTCTACTAAGACCTAGAGAAATTTTGTTACTTGCCCATACAGTGGATTATATGGTGGTCACAGCACTAGTTTCATTTTTTTATTCCATATTTTCTTTATTTATTTTATTTATTTCAAAACAAGCACGGACAATTCTTCAACTTGAGCCCTTGCAAAAACCCAGTGTTCCAATTCCCCCCCCTTTTCCTCCATGCCCTCCCCTAGATCACACCACTAGTTTCAAGCAGTTGAAAAGTAAGTTTTCAGTTTCAGATCTTCCCTTCTTCCAAGTCCAGTGCTCTATCCATCACACCCTAGAGGAATTGGGTGGGAATTGATTTTACAGATGATTAGGTGATTGAAGCTTCTAATTGTGAATTAGTTTATTCAATTATTAGTATTCATTTATTATGTAAGAGCTAGGAATAATGCCTTGGTAGAGTTTTGTTTATTATCCATTACTCATTCTCCAAGGCCAGAGATTCCTTTTGATATTTAAGTAAAATCCTTGCTTCTACCAACACTATAAAATTATTATATAACTCTAAAATAGCTTCCAATTGTATAAATATTGTGCATTTCATATTGCATTTTTTTTTTTTTTAAAGCAAATGCTAATCATTTATCGGCATCTCTGCTCTTCCTTTCTGGAACACTTTGTGGAAGGCAAATTACAAAGCAATTTTATTGCCCTCTCTTAATAGAAAAGCATGAACTTTAGGGATATTGCCTTTTTTTTTCCCAGTATACTTTGTCTCTCAATTACACATTACTGGTTTTGCAAATGTTGGTTTAATATGTGTTGTGTGTGTGTGTGTCTAACTTTCAACTCCTATTTTTAATTTAAAATGTAAAACTTTATTAATAGGTTTTGTGTTTTGCTGCTGGCATTTTTAAAACTTGTGGCTAAATTGATTTTTATCACTTTTTGTTAATGGTAGCTTTGTTATTTTAATTATGTCTCCCCCAAATTTTATTAAGGAAACATGTATATATATATATATATAGTTAAATCTATAGAGTTATAGCAGGAATAATATTTTTATGCCATTAGACAGTATGAGTTTCCTAGGTCATTACCATAGGGACATTTAAGACCAGAGATCAAATAATGAGAGAAATATCAGAAAACTAGTCTTTTGGAGGAGTATAATCTACTTTTCTGGGAGTGGATTGTACACTTGCACATTTTCCTTTGGTTTTTACCTTTTCATAGCTTCTATCTTTCAACAATGAAAATATTGAGAAGGCAAATTTAACAGTTTAAAAAATGCATAAACAAAATGAAAAGACAAAATAGGCAGAATAAGCAGCACTTTGAAATAGAAATTGGAGAGAAAAGAAAATATAGTTAGGTAGAAGGTATACTGGAGAGAACTATCAGGAAATAAGCAAATGTATTTTTAAAAATTACTATACTTGTCTGTTTAACCCATTTAAGCCTTATGCAGGATTTAATTTTTCAGTAACTCTTGAAGTGATATTTCTGTGTGAAAGGTTAAAACTTTTATGTCCATTGCAAAAATAATCTTATAGTTATAAAAATATAAAATGTAGGCTTCAAAATTAAAATAAATTAAAATACTTGTAGTATTATTGACTGAATTTGTAGGATTCAGGAACTGAATTCAGGAGCTGTTCAGTTAGCTTAATAAGGACTTATGATGAAAATTGTTAGGCTCCCATTCAGTGCCTTTTTTGTGGAAATAGGGGAGTTTGGTTTTTTTTAATTTAATATTTCAATTTAATATGATCAAATTTTGGAAGGATTGTACTGGGGAGGTAGAGTACTATATGTAAATAGATAACAGGCAATAAGAAACGTTTTATGCCCTTTTTAGTTCCTTCCTTTTACTAGTTTTCCTAGAAAAAAATAAAATAATCATGACTCAAGCAGGGTAAAGTAGTGTTAACATTTTCTTTTGACTTAAAAGAAAAATAAAAGTTTGTTCACTGTTGTAAAGGTGATTTAAGTTTGATGCTGAACGTTCTGCTCTAAAACTCAAGTGTATTGTCTATTGTGCCTGAATGATAGTCTGCTTTACAATAACAATGCTAAATTTTTCAACCAAATCTGAACATTCTTTTCAAGAATCCTCAATTCAGATGGCTGGTGGGTAGGTCCTAAATAAAAGAATCTGCTCTTTTAAATTAAAAAAGAGTGGGGGATGGAAGATTCTGCATACTCGGTTAAAAAGATCCATAGTACCTACTGCCCATTAAGCCTTCTTCCTTTTAGATAAAATTACTTTTTAAAGATTGACTTGTCTCATAAGCTCCAATTTCTCTTCTCACTTTAAACTTTGTTGTTTTGAATTTAGAGTCCTACCCCATATTTTCTTTTCAGTGGGTGCCTTGCAACAATTTGAAACTGAAAACCTCACGTTTATTTGCATATTTAAGGGGAATATAAGTGTCTGGCACTATGTTAAGTGCCTTTATAACCTCAACAAAATCCTGTAATTGTTCACATATTATAGTTGGGAAAATTGAAGTAAACAGGTTAAGTGACTTTCCCAGGGTCACATAGCTATTAAGAATCTTAGGGACTACTTGAAATCTGGTCTTTGACTCCAGTCCACTGTAGACCTCACGTGGGAATAAAATGAAGGGAGGTGGGGAAACAGGCTCTTTGATATTTTAATTGGAAAAACTTAGTTGTGGTTTAATTCTATTTTATTTTTGATTTTGCTTATATCTAGAAAGACAATAAAATACATAATAATTTACAGTAATCTATATGCCTAGGCTATTAAATTGAATCTTTTTTATCCTTGAAAATTAACTTGAGAAAGCCAACTCCTTTAAGGCCCTCATATCCCACCCCTTAGTCTAATTATCTCTGGGGTCTTTTTCCTTCCTTGGATCTCACATGACATTTTGCATGCAGCGTTTTGTTTATAGTTAATAGTTCTACAAGTCATCCTTTTAATGAGCTCTAAGTTGTATGAAAACGAAGACAATTTTATCTGAACTATCTTTGTTAATATCTGCCAAAATGCAGTACCTGTAGGAGGCACTTAATGCTTGTTGATTTGAATTAATAACAAGATTGAGATTATTTCTGATAGAATTTTGGGAAAAATCAGTAGTTTTAATTGGCCTTTTCCACAGTGAAAATAGTGAATACCCTTGTCATCCTCTTGAGAAAATCTGCCCACCTTTTCTGTTACATCAAGACATGTCATTTTTATGGATTGATGGTAGTGGCTGCTAAGAATGAGAATTGGCCAGGGCTGGGGGGATTTGAGGGGGGGTTATTATGGGCAAATGGCTTTATTCTTAATTCTGACATTTATTTTGTTTAAAGTGATAAATTGTTTGCCTTTAACGTTAACAGTAATTCAAAAGCAAGTTTCATTTGTCAGCTTAGGTTAGCATCTATGTAGCTCATTTCAGTAATTATTCAGTTCAAAAATCTTAACTATTTTTGACAAGTTAATATTTCTGTTAGGCAAAATATAGACAAGCCTGTCAATTGTATTTATTTTGAATTGTATATTTGGAACTATGTATTGGAATATAGGCTATCTATGACAAAAAGGGACATCTTATTAATTCTTAACTCTTTACCAAGTTGAAACAATAGGTTTTTTATGTTTTTCAAGACACCCATCCGATGTGACCATGATTGTTTGAATCAGATATTTGTACACAATAACCTTTGAAGCGTGGAATCAAATCTCTTAGTAAAAAAATGAGAAAGTTATCAGTTAGACATTCTAAGTTGAGACGTTTTGATGTTGTGCACACACATAAAAAACATTCGTTGTAATAATGCCCAAGAAATAATGAATAAAGATTTTTTTATTCTAAGAGTGGGCTATATGGACTGGGGGCTGAAGTACAAGACTGGAAACCAGAAGCCTTGGACTTCTAGGTCTGCTAATAGAATAACCAATTGTGTGACCTTGATGAAAAATCACTTAATGCTTTGGTCTCAGTTTCTTTTTTGGGACATAATGATGATCTATAGATGGTTTTATAGCTCCTTCTAGGTGTATTGATCTATAGTTCTCTTCTGCTTTGCCTTCTAGACAAAACTTTTTTTTTTTTTTTACTGGTTTATCAGATAACTTTCTATGAAAGGAATTAAAATATAAAATGGAAATTGTTTTAATTTTGTATAATTTTTAAAAAATCATTGTAACATACAGTTAAGCAAAACAAAATTCCTGTACTGACCCATGTCCTAAAAATATATGTCTGCACACTTGTCAATGTATTACTTCTCTGTCAGGAGGTAGGTTGAATGTTTCTTCATAAGTCCTCTAGAATTGTTAATCATTACATTGATCAGAGTTCTTAAGTGTCTCAAAGTTGTTGGTCTTTACAGTGTTATTATTGAATAAATTGCACTCCTGATTGTGCTCACTTTACTTTGCAACAATTCATACAAGTCTGGCCAGTTTCCCCTGAAACTGTTACCTTGATTTTGTGTGTGTGTCACACACACACATATCCATTCAGTTATCCTCGAATTGATGGGCACCCCTTAATTTTCAATTTTTTGGCACAGAAAAAGTTGCTGTATTTTTGTATCTTCCTTTGATCTTTTGGGGGGTATATAGACTTAGCAGTTCGAAGTTGCTTTTCAGAATGACTGGTCCAATTCACAACTCTACTAGATCCTCCAAGTATTTGTCATTTTCCTTTGTTGTCACCTTTGCCAGAGGTACAGGCTGTGCTGGAATCCAGCAAACATTACAAGACAGGGCTTGATTTATTGTTTTGTTAAGTGCCTCAACTTAAGAAAGTGGTGCACAAAATGTAAATAATGAATATTAAACTTAATATGTTGTGCGTACATTTTTTTTAAACTAGAGAACCAGTTATTAAATGTTTTACCAAGCTCCCCTGGTCTGAAATGTTATGAATTTATTGTGTGTCTCTTAATTATTAGTCATGTAGAACATTTTTCAAATATCTAGTGATAACATGGATTTCTTTCTTTTCATAACCTTTAACCATTTATCAATTGGTAAATGGCTCTTATTCTTATAAATTTGAACCAATTTGTTATCTTGTAGGCAGAAACAGTTCTGCTTTTGTCTTTGTATCCCCAGTACCTGTCATTTAGTAGGCAATTAATACTTGCTGTTGAATGACTCTTGACCTCATATTGTCATTGAAGGGAAGGAGTTTATAGACCTTAAGTCAATATATAAATCTGAGCTAATTGCTGACATTACTTTCTATATTCATTGCTTATAATTTCATGCTAAAAACCCATGTAGGGCTCAATACTAAGTGCATCACTCTCCCACATCCATGACCTTTAAGATAGTGTCCTGCTTTTTCCTGGCTCTTACTTCATACCTGCTTAGTAGGACATTATTAAAACAAAAGATGGTTTGGACTCAAGACTATTGAGCTAGTGGTGAGGGGTGGGGGAAAGTTTGGTTTTGACTACATGACTCTTAGAATTCAGTTCATTGCTTGCTTCTGTTTGCCATTTCTCCCTCAATCTCTGCCACAACTATGCTCTAATCTTTTTATCAAATCATTCTTTAATAAAACTTGCTTATTTTTTGTCCACTGATCAGAAGAAAAAGAAAGCAGTACTATACTGACATAAAAGGATGCAGACTAGAAGCAAGATAAACTTCATTGCATCATTTTATTTTGAGCTGGAGAGGACCTTTAGAAGTCATCTATTGCCATTTTACATATACAGAAACAGACCTTGAGAGGTGAAATGAATTGCCCCAAGTTTTAGAGAAATTAAGCTGCAGAGTTGGGATTTAAGTCCTGTGGTGCCAGTTTAAGGGCAATAGACAAATGGAGCTTCATATTGTACAATATAGAGATTCATAAACTTGAAACTATAGAAATCTATATAAACTATGTAAAATGATTATTGAATTGAATATTATCTTTATGTGTATATTCATTTATTCTTATTATAACTTATTCTTACTCAGTTTCTTTTTAGAATCCACATTATAATCAGCCTATCATTGATTAATTGAGGCGTTGAAAATAAAAGTACAAAAGGAAATAGTTCCTGCCCTTAAGGAGTTTTGTTTTTGAGGGAGGCAGGATTGGGGAAGAGATAAAATACACATACTTATAGATATAGAGCTAGAAACCATTGCATTTCCAATAATTTCATTTTACAGCTAAATTGAGGCACAGAAAAGTTAAATAACTATCCAGTCATATAGCTAGTGGGTGTCAAAGGCAGGATTTAAACCTAAGTCTTCTTGACTTAACCTGTTTGCCTCAGTTTCCTCATCTGCAGCACAAACGTGAAGAAGAGGACATAGTCAAAGTGCTGTAGACAGCAAGGCTAGAGGCACCTAGCTCAGCCATTGGAGGGCTCTCCTTTTCTGTAAAATAGAGATAATATTATGTATTAATATATGGATCAAATAAGATTATGTCTCCATGTGCATATGTGTGCATGTGCTTCAAAGTGCTATTGTCATTAGCAGTTCTGAATCTAATTTCTATCCTAACCAAAACTTAAAATTATTTGTGAGATTGGAGACCAGTTCTAATACTTGGTCTTTCTAGAATTTACTAGTAGGAATAATGAAGTGGGTCTGTATTTTAATTAAACACATGATCATTCCCAATACCTAGTATAATTCTATAAATATTATAGATGCTTTATAAACTTTCAGGTGTTCTTAACTTTTTTTGTGTCAAGGACCCATGTGTCAGTCTAGCAAAGTCTTTGGACCACTTTTCAGAAAACTTTTAAAGTAATTGAAATGAATGCTAAATTTCAGTTAGAGATTAATAACAATAAAGAATTGAGTTCTCCTTCAGCCAGGTTTATAGATCTCCTAAAATCTGTCCTCACATACTCAAACACCAAGTTAAGAACTCCTGGCATAGTTGAGTCCAGGAAATAAATCGATGATTACATCCAAATAGATAGTTTGTGATAGTTTCTCAGAAAAATCTGGTGTCATCACCTTTGTTGGGGAAGAAAAGGGACTGGTGTTATTGAATAGTGTGACATCATTGACAGAATTAAAAAGCAAGAAATGTCATTAAAGACAGGTAACAAAGACATGTTTAAAAGAATGACTAGATTTTATAAAGATAGTATCAGGCTAAACTTCAAGCTCAATTGAGATTACTGCTAAAGACAATAATTTTTTAGCCATGTTGCAGATAAGAGGAAATTAAATAAAATATAGGAATCCTACATATAATTGGACTACTGCCTTTGTCTCTCCTTAAATATATCTTCCATGTAGCTTTCAAAAGAATCTTCATAAAGCCTGTGTCTGATTATGTCATTCCCTTCCCTGATCAAGAACTTTTTAATGGTTTCCTAATTCCCTTAGGATAAAATACAAATTCTTAAAAGTTTGGCATTTAAAGCCCTTCAGTATCCACCTATGGCTTAACTTAGCTTCATTTCACATAACTCTTCCTATACATATTCTTATGTTTCAGCCAAACTTGCCTAGTTCTTGGTGCCACCCTCCCCCCCTTACCTTAGAGTTCTTGCCACTTCTATCCTCAGTAAAGCCTGAGATGTACTTATGCTAATATTTTCTTCCACATTAAATTAGTGTACAGTGACTTATCCCTGTACCTGTGGAATCCCTCCCCAGCAGAATATAACCCCTGTACTTAGTGATGTACTCCTTGTATTCCCAGCCCCTACAAGATATAATTGGCATTTAAATGCTTGTTGGATTTGATTGGGCCTTATATTAGGTTAGCAAAGTACTCCATTAGTTCATTTGATTCCTTGTAACAATCCTCTGAAGTTAGGGCAGGTATTAGGCAGTCTTCTTTATAGTACATAAATGTGGTGATAACATTAAATTACTGGGGTATGATCTTGTAGTTTTAAATATACAGGACCAAAAGAATCAAATGAGTTATTTAAAAATTATTGTATGTCAAAGGACTGGGTTACTTTTGTTACCTCAAGCAAGTCAAGTCACAATTTATAAAATGGGTCTGGGATTAGATCACATCTTCTAGTGCTGAATGTAGGATCATATGATCCTAAATACTGACATGATAATTTTGTTGTTGTTTAGTCATTTCAGTTGTATCCAACTCTTCATGATCCCATTTGGGGTTTTCTTGGCAAAAATATGGGAATGGTTTGCCATTTTTTCTCCATCTCATTTTGTAGATGAGGAACTGAGACAAACAGAATTAAGAGTCTTGCTCCAGGTTAGTAAGTATCTGAGGCTAGATTTGAATGCGGGTCTTCTCAGTGCTCTACTCACTGTACCACTTACCGGCCTATAACTTATATATTTATAAAATTTATTTTTAGATATATTATCTGAATGAAAAGAATACAAATTCTTCTTTTAGGAAATTCTAAACTTTTCATAAACGATGGTAAAATATTTTACCAGGAATTTAAGACTAAATAATATGGGCTACAAATAACTATACTATATGGAATTAAATAGACATTAAGCACTTTCTGTGTATAAATCAGTGTATTTAGAAATAGTAAAACTTTTGGCTAGAGAGAAGTAATGGAATATATGCCTTGAAGGATAGGTCTGGTAGATTGAAATGGTAGGTGGTTCTTCTTACCCAGGTATGCCTTTCCATGTACAAGTGATCCTGTTCTTTTCTGTCTTCTCCCCATTTATCGTCCCTATTCTTCCTAATTTTCAGTGTCTCCCTGATTCCGGTTTGCTTCCCTATTGCTTATAAACAGATGCCAAAATCTCCCTCATCCTCAGAAAATCCTCATTTGAGCTTCCATTCCTAATGTCATCCTGGACTTTCCCTTTTAAGGCTAAAATTATTTTTCCCCCTAATGGTATTTTATTTTTCCAAATACATACAAAGATAATGTTCATCTTTGCAATAATACAGTTTTGCAAAGATGAACATTATTATCTTTGCATGTATTTACCCCTTTCTTTCCTGCCTCCCCAAGACAGCAAACAATTTGATATAAGTTAAATGTGTGCAATTCTTTTAAACATATTTCCATATTCATCATGCTGAGCATCAAAAAGGGGGAAAAATGTATAAGAAAGGAAAAAAAACCCAAGCGAACAAACAAAAAAGGTAAACATCTATGCGCTTGAAGTTTTCCCTCCAATAGATGCTTCTACTTTTCTTTTTTCTTCCTTTTCATTACTCAGAAGTCTGTCTTCTATCCTCTTTATTCAATTGATAATGATCTCCCCAAGTTACCAATAATTCTTAAATGCCAAACCCAATGACCTTATCTCAACCTCCACACCTTTTGACTTCTCTGCTGCATTTGACACTGTCACCTTCTTTCTAGTGTTCTTTTCTCTCATCTTTTTGTGTGTTGACATTTTTCTCTTCAGGTTCTCCCATTTGTCCGACTTTTCCTTCATCATCTTTTGTTGGTCATTTATCCTAGGTTATAGTTGCTATCTGCTAACCATGCAATTCCCACAGGACTCTGTTCTGACTTCTTTTCTCCTTTATCATTTCATTTGGTGATCTCATCAGTTGTTTTTTGTTTTTGTTTTCCTGCAGGTGGCTTTTCCACAGGTTACTTTGTTATCTCTATATTGTCTATGTGCTGCCTTCCTCTTTTCTTAGAATGAAAGAAAGCTCCTTGAAGTTTTTTTTTTTTGTTTTTTTTTCTTTGTATCTTCAGCACTTAGAATAGTGCCTCTCACATAGTAAACACTTAAATGCTTCTGGATTGTTTAATTGGTAATGTCATTTTATTAAATGAATGGAAAATGATCAAGAAAAACTTTTGTCTCATAAAGAAAATTCTTCTCTAGTGTCATAATTTTTCTTTTGATAAGCATATTTTTGCAGCTTACTTGGCAGATTGTGACAGTAAATCAAAATATAGTCAATCACTAACTCTTCTCACCAGTTAGCTCTATTCATATGTACTGCTTTTTGTTACATATTGTTCATTTTCTCTTTATTTGCTACATAATCACTTGTCATTTACATATGGAGAAGAGCTTATTGAAGTTTCCTTTAAAAGTTTTGGATGAGTAAAAGGACTTTTTTACCCAAGTACAAATGATTTTAAAATTGGCTTATTCTTTATTAGAAAAATGAATTGCAGAGTTGTATCAGTAACTAGACCGGTGAAATTTGAAATTGATGTGAACAACAGAAATGATGACCATCAATTGAGATTAAATTATGTCAGTCAGAAATTACATATACATATGCAATTAATGATTTGAAATATGTGATGGTTTGTCACCTTTTCTCAAGCTCTTAGCTTTCTTTTAGTTTGTTTAATAAAATTACTTTTGAAAGAGGAATAGCTTTTAAAAATATAAGAAAGAACCATTTTACATATGGAAAATGACTATAAATAAAATATTTTCTATTTTACTAATGAAGACTGTTAAAATAGCATGTATATCCTATGAGGTTGTCATTTTATTAATTGACTTAAAGAAATTTTAACTTGCTCCTAGAAGTAGATTTATAAAATATGTTCTTTAAATTGGAAAAATGAAAAGTTAGGTGTTTTTTTTTTTTCAAGAGATTTATATAAGAACTACAAAATCTCTGCTGATCAACACATTTGAAGAGAAACATTTTTTATTTTTTAAGAGTATACTAAATATTTCCTAGGTAAAATTTTTAATTCTGACATTTAATGATCTTTTTAACCACATATAATACTTTAACTTCTTTAAGGAACTTTGATAAAACTGACTTTTGAAAAGGTTAATCTTTTGTCTTCAGTTGTTTATATTCAAAAACCCTTTTGTGATATTTTTATCCTCTTCAAATAATTAGACTTTTACTCTTCTCACTTTTATTTTCAGCAATGTCTCAGGCTGTGCAGACTAATGGAACGCAACCTTTAAGCAAAACATGGGAACTAAGTTTATATGAATTGCAGCGAACACCTCAGGTAATATAGACTATGTTAAAATATGATTTGAAACATTGAGGTAAGAAATTTGTATAGTTATAAGAAATGATTTAAGTTATAGAAATGTCTATATTTTTGATGTTTAAAAACCTAAAACTATAGATTAGGTAAATCTATGTGCTATTTTGAAATGTGGTTTTGTTTTGTTTTGTTTTAATTATGAACTAGAAAATAACATTGTTGACTAGACCACTGACATTTGTTGTGCCTTGATAACCAAAACCCTTCTGATCATTGATAATGCAATGGTGCCTATTTGTAATATAATTTTTTTCCTGGTAAATATTTTTAGGTAGGAACAATTAATGATGTTAAGTAGAGCATGCTTTTATGAGATGTATTATTTTGTCACTTTCCCATTTTGCCAGGTATATGTCTTAACAGTAGGTAAAACTTGTATTACTGAAAGCCCTAAAACCATTGAACTTAAAATGACTTTCTTTCTCTTCTTTGTACCCTATTTCTCCTGCTTTCAGCTATTTTCTGTCTCTGTTCTTTGAGCGTCTGAGTTGAGTTGTATAAGATGAAGTAGTTCGCAGCAGAGACTTGGATATTTTACTAGCCTGTTGTATGGTTGTGAAACACTAGTTCAAAAGATGTTTAAAACTGGAAAGGACTTACCTAGTCCACTTTCCTCATTTTGCAGAAAAGAGAAATGAAGTCTAATTAATAGGAGAACTGACCCTGTGAGCCAAACATACAGGTTCATAGATATTTATAGCAAATTATGATTTTAGGATTTTACAAAGTAAATCTGAGTATTTTATTCAAGTTTTCCTTTTTTTTTTTTTTGGATCTATAGGAAGCAATAACAGATGGCTTGGAAATTGTGGTGTCACCTAGAAGTCTACATAGTGAATTAATGTGCCCAATCTGTTTGGATATGTTGAAGAATACTATGACCACAAAAGAGTGTTTACATCGCTTCTGTGCAGACTGTATCATCACAGCCCTCAGAAGTGGGTATGTTGTGTATAACTTATATCAAATTGCATGCCATCTGGGGGAGGAAGGAAAGAGAAAATTGAATCTAAAAATCATTTTTAAAGAATGTTTAAAAAATTATTTTTATATGCAATTGAAAAAATTTAAAGAAGAAAGAGATGTTGAACAATCTTTTAGACTCTTAAATTGTGTTTGAACATTGTGTAGGAATTAGAAAACCTTTTAACTATTGGAAAGTATTCTGGTACCATAAGAATTGATGAGATGATAATTTTCATACATAAGAAAAATATACAGTATACAGAAGAATGTTCTTTTTAGAACTAGAAAGGAACATGTTTTCAGGATATGTTTATAATCGGCAGGCAATTTTATGTATTTTGAAATGAGAGAAATACTAAAGATTAAATAATGAGAAGAGTTGATTCTGTTCTTGTGTTATCATAGGAGAATATAAATAAATGTAAGATGCATATTTCTTGGAAGGTTGAGAAGAAAGTAAGCCATATTTTTTCTAGCCTTTTAAGTAGATAAAATCATATTACTGTGGAGCATGGTATATGCTATTTTAAGGCAAGGGCTGATAACACATTTTAAGTGAATTCCAACATAAGTATGTTTCTTGTGCTTATGTACCAGTATTGGAAAATTGTGAGATAAGTTTTTTGAAAATGTCTAACAGTGATTATGTCTACTAAGCATAATTTATTTGTAACAAAGTCTACAATTATGGAGAGTTTTTTTAAGTTTTTAGTTATTGGCAAGGATTGCTGCAGTGGTTGTTGAAGTTTCTGAAGTCCTTGTTTTTGGGAAAGGAATTATGTTCCAGACCTGAGAACCTGAAATGGAATCTTCCTAAGATCTTAGCATAGACATGGGACAAAGTCAGTCAGATCACATTGACAAACAAACATGTAGGCCTTCCCTTCAGGGTCCCCTATCTCCCAACCCAGTCAGGAGAAGCTCTCAGTAGAACAGCCGACATAAGACACGCCCCGTCTGAAGGGCATGTGGCAGAAAGAACCCCTGGCAGGCTGGGGGAGTGCAGAAGAATTAGGAGCCCGTGGTATCTAATGTTACCAGACCATCACCTCAACACAGCTACCTCCCTGCCGGACTTTCCTCCACAGATCATTCCGAGCCTTGAAGCCTCCCCCCTGCTCCCAGAGGGAATTGAGGCTGTTGAGTCGAGCTCCTTTGACATCTTACAAACCCCTGGGCTGTGTGCCCCGCTCGGCCTGTGCCAGCCTGGGCAGGGTAGCCCCTCCCAGCCAACGGCACCAGGCACTCTCTTCTGCTCCTCTCTTTTCCCAGCAGAGTCCTTCTCTGCCTCCTTTGAGAAGGGGTCTCGGTGCTTCTTCTTGGGGGTCTGTGGTGGGCTGAGTCGCTGGCCTCCTCAGGACTACTGCTACTGTGGAGTGTCCCCATGGCGCCATCTTAGATGTTCTTCTCCAAGGGCTATCACCTCTTGATAGCCAGTGTCTCCCTGAACTGTGTAACCATACCATCAGTGGTTTCAAGAGCAACCTGATCCCCAGACTGTGTCTAAGAGACCCCCCAACTCTGGGTCTTCCATGTCTATAATGTCAGGAGGATATCAAGTCTAGGGCTGTACACTTGCCAAAACCTTGTTGTTTCTACATCCATAACATTTCTCACACTCAATCCTTGCCCCACATATAGCCACCCCCTTAATTCATGGCCTCAGTTCTTGTCACACCTTGGATTGTTGCAGTCTCCTCCTGATTTGTCTCTCTCCACCACAATTCATTTTGGGATCCACTGCCAAAGTGATTTTCCTTAAATAAAGATTTGACTATTATTACTTCTAATCAATAAATTAAGTGGTTTCCTATTACTTTTTAGATTAAAATATTAATTGATCTAACTTTTAAACCATTTGCAAGATGGTCCCAATCTATTTTCACCTTCACTGAGCACTACTGCCACACAATGAAATCTAGCTAGAATAGGAATTAGATAAAAAATTGGATATCCCAGTGCAGAATGTAAAAACCCACACCAACAACAGAACAGAAAAAAATCATCTTGATCGAATCTTTCTTAAGTAGAATCTCTTGAAAGAATGTGTGAAAAACAAAAATATTGAAGTGGAAGAGTATTTTGCTATAGAAACTACAGGCAACATTTATTAAAAGAACATGAATTCTCTACAGCTGATCTAAACAACAAGATATAAATAATAACTTAAGCATCTAACATCTAATTGAATAAGAGTCAAGCAGCTAGGAAAAAGAACTTTAAACAAAAGGAAAAGCATTTTTAATAACTCAAGATTATTCTACAGTTATATGAAGTTAAAAAAAATAAACAGTGTATTCTAAGGAACAAATGGGCACAAGCTGTGATCTAAATCTAAGCCTCATAATTTAAAATGACTGAGGCATTTGTTATTCCCTGATTCTGAGGTTTCTTGGCAAAGACACAAGGGGCCATTTCCTTGTCCAGCTCATTTTATGATGGAACTGAGTCAAAAAGGGTTGACTTGCCCAGGGTTACCCAGCTAGATCTAGTCAGTGTCTAAGGCAGATTAGAACTCAGGGAGAGGAGTCTTTCTGACTCCAGGCCTCCACTCTTCTATACATTGCACCAGCATCTGTTGGAGACATTATGGTCTAAAAAGAGACGAGGCTTCCTCTTAATAAATATCCTAACAACAAATAGAACAAAGATAAAATTAATATTTGCAAGTTATTTTTTTTAAATCAGTTTGTGAATAGAACAAAGTGATTATCAGTACAAAAAGAAATTGAAGGACTATTAGATGTAAGGGGAAATTAAGTAATCTGAAGAAGGAAAGGAAGAGTTGAATGAATACCCCATGAAATAAATATTCTTATCCTTTATAAGTGAATCAGTATTTTTTTGTCAGAGGGAATAATGGCTTGGCCTAAGGGAACAAATGGAGAGAGGGGAAATAAGTAATAAGGAAGGTGGTCAGTGCATCTCTGCCAAGCCCATAGTTGAACAGTGAAGGGATAATACTTACTTTAGTTTCTTAACAGAGTGAGGGATTATGGAAGAATATGATAAAAACAATGGAGGGATGATACTAGGATGAGAATGGTGAAGGCTTATTCCAGATGGGAAGATGAAAGGGTTCCACAAAAGAACATTCCTTTGGAAAAGGAGGTCTATATCTATAGAAAGAAAAAAAAAAAGACTATAATCTCCCTGGAAACATCCCACTCAAAGAAAAAGGGATGTGTGAATGAATCTTTGTGACAGCTAGAGACATAGGACCAGGCCTTATGACTTTGGCTACAGTGACCAATCAGCAGGTAGCACTGTTTCTAATATTTCTAAGAATGAGGCATAGAAGGAGTAAATACTGAATCAGAAAACAAAATTTAAGATAGATCTTAAGGGAAAAGAAATAACAGGTGCTACAGTGGTTAGAGCACCAGCCCTAGAGTCAGGAGAACCTGAATTCAAATATGGCCTTAGTCACTTAATTCTTCCTAGCCACATGACTCTGGGCAAGTCACTAACCCCCAATTGCCTCACCAAAAAAAAAAAGAAAAGAGAATATTATAAGCAAAACAATGATATTTAAAATAAAAAATGGTCAAAGGGGGCTAATGGGTTAAAAAAAGTCACGATTTAAATTCAGAAAAGTTGGGATAAACTATGTAAATATGGGAGAGGGTGATGGGGAAAGACAGAATCCATGGGAGTTGACTTATTAAGATAATTTAAGTAAAGCTAATACAGGGACAAAATAGTAACTTAATATGAAATGCGTAAAATTAGTATAAAAGAAATAAATTGGAAAAAAAAAAACACCGAGAAATCTGGCATTCTTAATAATTTAAATTTAAATTCAAAAATCCTGGTAACATGGAATAAGTACAAACAAGTTACTCTGTAGCTGGGGTTTATGAAAAAAAAACAAAGTTAGAATCATGCTAAGAGGCATTTCAAAAATGCAAATCCATAAAACCAAGAGAGATAAGTAAATTACATTATATTTAAAGAAACTACATAATGAAACAGTATATGCTGAAATATACTATAAATATGTATATTTTCATACACATGTTTATGTATATACCAAGTGTATATGCTACATAGCATAGCATCTAACTTTGTAAAAAAAAGTAGAAATTGAGAATTGAAAAGAATTGAAAAGGGTGAAAGAAGTCTCTATAATATAGTTGAAATGTGACTATCCAGTCTCTACTTCAAGCACTTCCAGGAACAAGGAACTCTTACTTAAGAAGTCAGTTCATTCCATTTTTTGCATAGCTCCAAGTTGTTATGAAGCTTTTTTAAACTAATATCCGCCCTAAATTTGTCACTTAGCAGCTTCTACCCATTATGCCTTTTGTGTCTCTATGAGGGCAAAAGACTAATCCTCCTTCATATAATAGTCCTTCAAGTACTTGAAGACAGCTGTCATGTTCATCCTCTGTTTTTTCTTTTTTCCAGGATCAGGTTGCCCATTTCAATTAATAAGATACCCAAAAAGGAACTAAATTGCAAAAATGCATCTAACAACCCAGTAATTATGGGAGAATTTGGTAAATCTAACAAAGATGAATAAAAAAAGAAACTATAGATTAGGTAAGAAAGAATCAGAAACCACTGAATTGAATTACACAATGTTTGATAGCTCAATAAATAGATTGCTTAAACATGAAGTCAGAAAGAGTTTAAATCATACTACAAACACATCCAAGTTAAACTCTATCTCAGTTTTCTTAATTGTAAAATGAGGATAACGGCGCCTAATTCCCTGGGCTTTTGTAAGGATCAGATTATTTTTTAAAGTGCTTTGCAAACAATAAAGTACTGTCTAAGTGCTGCATATTATTATAAACCCCAAAGTATAAATTACTTGGAAAAGAACTTTTAGGAAAAATTAGTGGAATTCTTAAAGAAATTAGGGTTAGACCAACCCCTTTCTTATCTATACCTAGAGGACAAATCTTAAGGGATAGAGGTACTCACAAAAGAATAAGTAGATAATTTTTACTCCATTAATTTTTAAAAGATTTTTAATATGAACAAAATCAACAAAAGTAGAATATAAATGGAAGATGTTACTTGAGGGAAAAAAAAATCTTTGCATAAGATTTTTCTGGCAAGAGTGCTAACAAATTTTTAGGGAACTAATATAGATATTTGAGACAAAGGGCCATTTCTCTCTGGATAACCAGACCAAAAAACCTTAGAACAAAACAGTTTTCAAAAGAATTAAAAACCAATTAATATGAAAATTTGGACCAAATCACTGAATTATAATAAAAATGCAGATTGAAACAAGTTTTTCAGTTTTGGAAAGATGACATGAGGGATAGGCAACATTGGAGGGACTGCTAAATGACTAAACAAATTGCAACATAGATGAAAATTTAGAGTGGCATTAAGAAGATATTAAATGCATTTAAAGGGAAATAGAACAAAGAAAAAAATAGACCCTGTGACTACAAAAATCTTAATGGAAAGATTAATAAGAAACTGAATAAAGTCTTAATTATAGAGATCGTTTTATCTTAGACAAGAATTGACATACCAGTTGCAAACTAGATTTTTTTTTTTTTTTAAACCTTAGGATGTACACATTTTATAAATTAATTTCCTTTCTTTTCATTTAGGAACAAAGAATGTCCTACTTGTCGGAAAAAGTTGGTTTCCAAAAGATCTCTAAGGCCAGATCCAAACTTTGATGCTCTCATCAGTAAAATTTATCCAAGTCGTGATGAATATGAAGCTCATCAAGAGAGAGTGTTAGCAAGGATCAGCAAACACAATAATCAACAAGCTCTCAGTCACAGTATTGAGGAGGGACTGAAAATACAAGCTATGAACAGGTATATTGGGAAAAGGATAGTGAATGGTTGAAAAGTGATGAATTTCTCAAATGTTACTAAGCATTGGATTTATTTAAATTTAAATTTGAAAATATGACAAGAAATAAAAGGTGTATAGTTTTTTTTGATGGTTTATTGTGAAGGTAACATGTAAACATACTATATGGATATTTACATTTGAACAAATGATTTCAGTATAGGTTATTGAAAATAATGCATTATTCCCTCATTGATATTTATGGTTTTTTTTTTTTTTTTTTTTACATTAGTTTCTATAGTCCTATTTTTGATTCTTTTTTCTTTGCTTGAAGTTATTTCATGTACATATGTCCATCTAGTTTTCTTTGAATTCCTCTTAGCTTCCAGTTTTACTTGTACCATAATATTTGATTATCTTCATATGCCATGACTTACTTAGCCATTCTCCAGTTAGTGAATGTTTTGGTTGTTTCCATTTCCCCCCAGTAACAGATGTTTGTCTTTCTTTAAAAAAAAGTAGTTCCAGTAATGGAATTGGAGATAGTGTAACTTTCATTTTGAAACTTTAGTGTTTGTATAAGTTTAACAGGTTATTTTTTTCTCCACTGTACATTAAGCTGTATCTATCCTGTATGTACAGAGTTGTTTGCATTTGTTTCCACCATTAAAAGTGAGCTTGGGGACAGGGACCATATTTTTGCCTCTTTTGTATTATAGTACTTAGCATAGGACCTCGCATTTAGTGTCTAATAAATGCCCACTGGTTATTTCTAGCTCAGGTATTGTCACAATCTTATCATAGTCCAAACAGCTAGATTTGCCACTGATTAAAAATTGGAAGATATTCTCCATTATGACTGTAAGGAACTGAAATAGTAATCTGTGTATCCGAATAAGAATAAGGACATTATTAGTAGAATCATGAAATCTTCATTTTTAATGAACTTTGGAGATTATCTAGTCAGTCTTTCAAAGCAGAAGACTGATAGGTCATTATTCTACTTGAATGCCTTTATTGAGAGGATAGTCATTACTTTTACATTGAATGCCTTTATTGATGGGACACTTAATACCTTTATAATGGTCAGCTTTCTTTACAAGACGTTCACCCTTTTAAAAATTTTTTTCTGAAATTTATCAATTTATTCCACCATCTTTCTAGAATCTTCCCTGTTACCATTCAGATTCTTTTTTTTTTTTTTTAATAGTTTTTATTTACCAGATGTATGCATAGGTAATTTTACAGCATTGACAATTGCCAAACCTTTTGTTCTAATTTTTCCCCTCCTTCCCTCTCCCCTCCCCCCCAGATGGCAGGTTGACCAATGCATGTTAAATATGTTAGAGTATAAATTAAATACAATATATGTATACATGTCCAAACAGTTGTTTTGCTGTACAAAAAGTATATAGTGTAAAGTGTATAGTGAATAGTGAAATAGAGTAGCCTGTGAAGGAAATCCAAAATGCAGGTGGACAAAAATAAAGGGATTGGGAATTCTATGTAGTGGTTCATAGTCATCTCCCAGAGTTCTTTCGCTTGTTCAGTTCATTACTGCTCTATTAGAACTGATTTGGTTCATCTCATTGTTCAAGATGGCCACATCCATCAAAATTGGTCATCATACAGTATTATTGTTGAAGTATACAGTGATCTCCTGGTCCTGCTCATTTCACTCAGCATTAGTTCATGTAAGTCTCTCCAGGCCTTTCTGAAATTCACCCTTCTGCAGAACTAAAACATACTCCTTCTGACTAATGCCCCATTGATCTAGATTTGTTCCTTGAAGCTTCAAAGAGGCATTGTTTTATATTTTTTCTGTTTATGTTTTCCCAGAGCATCTATTTTATAAGGTAAAATTTGCTGGGTTTTTTTTTAACCATACAGTTATTTGCTTTCCTAATTGCTTATTAGTTGCCCTTCTCTGGAAGTATTCCAGTTTAAGTAATGTCTCTTTTGAGAAACGATACTTAGACATCAAATAAATATTTTAAGATGTAATCTGACCATTACCAAGTAGATAGAGACTATTTTCAATCTGCACGGCCATATAAACATAGCTGAATTATTACCCAAAATTTTTTTTTTTCCCTTTAGCAAAACTGTTGACTCATATTGAGCTTAATTGACTAAAAGCCCCAGGTTTCTTTTATCTTATACTTGTTTTATGCACTAAACTATAGGATTTTGAATTTATCCATATTAGATATAATCTTAATTTTGATCTTTTAAAATCTTGATTTTATTGTCCATGGGTATTAGGTATTCTGCTTTCTCTTTTTATGCATATATGTTTTTATTCAAGTTGATGGTGTAAATGTTGAAGAGACAGGACTCTGCATAGATCCCTGTAATATATCATTAGATAGATATCTATACAGAGTGCCTATAATGTATCATTAGATATATTCCTTTAGGTTGGTGATGATTGATTAAACAATCTTCAAACCATGTTTCTCAGTTCAGTCTCTTTATATCTTATTCAACTTATTAATTAAGCATTTAGTATTATTACTGTTGGCCAGCCACTGAGGATATGAAAACAAAAAAGAAACTGTTCATGCTTTCAAGTAGTTTGTATTCTATTGGGGAGTCAACATACAGGTATGTTAAGTATATGCAGACAAGTACATAATAAGAGGGTCATCTAGGGGCAGAGGGCATTAGTTGTTGGTGATCTCGAAGAAGACAGTGACCTTACTTCTCCAAGGGTTCTCCAAGGCAGAGGAGGGGAGTCTGTCCTAGGCATGTGGAGCACCTCTGCAGGTTTTTTTCAAGACCCAGGGATGACAACGAAAATTGAGCCCATTGGTGTTGACGAGGTGTGCTCTTATTCTTTCCTCTTAATGACTTTTATTCTACTCTTTCTAATTTTGAATATCATTATCCTTGATAGAGAAGATGGATGCAGAAAGGGAGGCTGAGTGATTCTGGTTTTTCTCATCTTTTGTTAACATGTCAGCTTTTCCTCAGCAGTGGGCCTCTATTCTTCCTTGTTCTTGCTCTAAATATAGTTGTTTGGGAATGGGGACTGTGGATTTCATCCTGGGCTTACTGATTCTTGCTTTATAGGTTTTTACTACTCCTGAGAAAGAGTTATTCTTCCCTTTCTCCCTGCAAGTGTCCCCTCTTCTCTTTTTATAGTTTTATATTTAATTTGTCTAGACAAGTTTCCTGACAAATTCAGGATGTTACTTAGTCTAACTACTAGATGAAGAACTATCAGTAAGACAGGTTATAGTTTAATTTGGATCATTTTAAAGTAGTACATTCCGTTTTTATAATAGTTTGCATTTTATACAGGACATAAAAATACAATTTTTAGAGCTAGCTGGTGCATTATAGGTCATCTAGTCATATCCTCTCATTTTACAGATGAGGGGACTGAGACATAGGTGAGTGACTTTTCTGACATTAGTAAAGCAAAGAGAAAGCTCAGTGGACAGTATAACTATGTCAGGCTGATTTATTTGTAACTAAACTAAAACAATGGTTAAGTAAAATAAAGCTTCTGTTTATGAGACCTATTATAGTTTCAATTTTTAAGTAAGCTGTAAGGGAAAAGTTGGGTGAATCTAAGCAAAATCATCTATTACAAAACTCTTGCACTTTGCTGGGTAGGAGAGGAATAGATCCGTCTTATTCCTTTCTCGAGCACAGACCATTATTGATCTTAATTTCATACAAAATACTTTGGTTGGTCATTTTCTCCTGACAGTCTTCAGTTCTGTGCAAGATTATAATAAAAAAAGTAGGAGTCAAATAACAGGTTATTACATAGGTGACACTTTAAAAGTGAAACCTCGGAGAAAAATATAAGACTCATTACTGACAGTGAGGCATGAAGTCAGAAAATGGGTTCATGGAGGGAGAAGACACAATGTTAAGATGGAATAACAGCAATCCAGGCTCATTCAGGGAAAGGGCATGCTAATCCCAGGAGATATAAAATGGTTCCTAAGGGTATCACTACACATGCTGTTTGAGAAGCTAGTATTCATCAACCTTTTTTTCATCAAGATAAGGTTAAAAATTGTGTTCATTATACTTGTTTAATTACTGAGGCAGGTTAAAATGAAATGCCTCTGTTTTAGAAGGGATATATATATATATATATATATATATATATGGCATAATGTGTTAATGTTGAATTTGGTATCAGGAAGACCTGAGTCCAATTTTTGGTTCAGACAGTGATTTGTGTCTTGGGGTTTCCTTTTTGTTTTTGTTGTAAAATGGCCTTAATATCACCTATGTCACTGAGTAGTTGTAACTTTCAAATGAAATATATGTAGAGCTTTTTAAAATTTTTCTATGTTATATTTTTATTTTTTTGTTAAACATTTCCCAATTATATTTTAATCTGATGCCAGAAAGACTGGGGAATTTTGCCAGCTATGGGCTTGACACTGACACACACACACACACACACACACACACGTAGATATAAATTTAAAACTATAGAAGTCCTCATATAAAAATAATGTAAATTGGAGCAAACAAAAATATTTGCAGACCAAATCAATATTTTTAAAAAGCCCATAAAACAGTGCCTGGAACGTAATTATGATTTGAATGCTTATTCTTTTGTCCCTTTTCTATTAATTCAATGACAGACAAAACAGCTACATGCAGAGGGGATGACTATAATTGCAGTATTTTGAATATTTTTCAAGCCTTAAAATTATATATAAATATTTGTTGTTCAATCACTTTTCTTCAGTCATTCCTGACTCTTTCTGAACCTATTTGGAGTTTTCTTTGCAGAGATCCTAGAAGGGTTTGCCATTTCCTTCCCTAGCTAATTTTACAGATGAAGAAACTGAGGCAAATGGAGTTAAGTGACTTGCCTAGGATCACATAGCCAGTATGTATCTGAAGCTGGGTTTGAATTTGGGAAAATGCCTCCCTGACTCCAGTCCCAGCACTCTGTGTACTGTGGTACCCTTGGCTGCCCCATATAAATGTTAACTCTTACCTGAAAGATTATCTATGTCACTGAAGAATTAGGATTTCTGGAAATGTCGTGAACTTTTTACATATATTTTTAAATCTCAGGCTATCTGTAGGATGTCCTTTTTCCTGTCTTGCTTATAGGCAGCTAGGTGATGCACTGTGCTTTGGAATCAGGGAGCTCCAGATTCAAATCCAAGTTCAAATATTTCTTAGCTTTGTGACCTGGTCAAGTCACTTAATCTAGTGCACCTTCAATTTCCTCAGTGGTTAAATGGGAATAATATCATCTCACCTTTTTTTTAGGATTAATAGATTTATAAAGTGCTTTGTGAACCTTATGGCCCTATCATCATCATCATCATCATCACATGATTTGTATTCAGAATTTAAGCTAATTTTAATATCCTATGTTAAATTAAAAATAGATAAGAGAAAGTATGTTGGTTATTTTTTTTTGAAATTTAAGTGTACTTTTTAAATTAAAATAAATATTGATTTGGATTTTTTTAGTCTGTCTTTTAAACCGCATTATACACACATACAGGAAAACTTACTAGTTTTGCTAGAGATTTTCTTACTAATTTTTATATTCTATCATTGCTAATCTTAGGTGCTACTATATGTGTTCTATTTAATTCTTCTATTTTTTTAAAAAGTATTTTCTACAAGCACATGATAGGAAAAATGTTTTAGTTATACCTTTACTATAGATATAACTTTACTAAAGTCACCAGTCAAGATTGTTCCGTGTTGGAGTAAAAGACTCACTTCTTTTTTGTTTTGCTTTTAACAAGGCTAATTAAGTAATATCACATAACTTTGCTCATTAGGCTGCAGCGAGGCAAGAAACAACAAATTGAAAATGGCAGCGGAGCAGAGGACAATGGGGACAGTTCACACTGCAGCAATGCGTCCACTCACAGCAATCAAGAAGCTGGGCCTAGTAACAAAAGGACCAAAACATCAGACGATTCTGGGTTAGAACTGGATAACAACAATGCCACAGTGGCCATTGACCCCGTCCTGGATGGCGCTAGTGAAATTGAGTTGGTTTTCAGGCCTCACCCTACGCTGATGGAGAAGGATGACAGCGCCCAGACGAGGTGAGCAGGTGGGGGAAGATTACCCAACAAGTCCTTGATGTGCTGGGCCCCACAGGTATGAAGATTGGACATGACTGAAAAAACGGCTTTACTGTTCAACCTTTTTGATGCTCCTCCCATCTGTTGTTTCATTTTCTGTCTTTTTCTAGCAGCACAGCCTCCCTTAATCACCTCCAACTTTCAAAATCCCTAGTTTTCTTCTAAACTTAATACAATGACCACCTTCTACAAAAGACTTCTTACCTCCCCATCAGCTCCTTATGCCTCTTTTTTAGACTGTGCTTTGAATTTACTCTAAAAGTACTTAGATGTGTGTATGTTATTCTCTACATGCAATGAAAGCTTGAGGAGGGTGTGCTCTATTTCTTTTTTTCTTTAGTCTTTGTTTCCTTACCCAGCAACTGACCTATCACATAGTAAATGTATAATAAATGTTTTTAGATAAAATCTCTTCTATTAGTAAATTTTAATTAGTAAATTAGTAAATTTTAATTTAGTAAGTTGGAAATTAAAGTAATTGAGATTATGAGACTTAAAGTTTTGATATAAGGATGTAGAAATTTCAGAGCTCCTCCGTTCCTTTTTCTACCTTTGTTCTATTAAAGATGGGAGAAAATTGAAGTTTTGAATACTAGGTGGTAGAGGGCTTATAAGGAAGTAATAGTGTTCTGATTTTTTTCCATTTTGTGTGTATTTACATTTGGAATCTGTCTTCACTCTTTGTACTGTGCTGTCATTGAGTAGAGGGTATGGAAATAGGTTTGAAATGATTACACATGTGTGACCTGTATCAGACTATTAGTTCTCTCAAGGAGATCTCCCCTCAAGGAGAAATAAATATTGAAAACTATGTTTACATGTAAATGAAAAATAAGCTATTGAGTAGAGGATATGGGAGGACCAGTGAAAGTGAAAATAGATAGCATCCAGTACTTGATGACCACTTTAAGAGGTCCTGCCATTATCCATAAATGACTGAAATTAAATGAAGGAGAAAGCACTCCTAGGTATGGGGACTTAGAAAACTTTGTGTAGGTGATATCATTGAAATTGAGTTATGAAGGAACTGTAGGATATCAATATGGTGGATGGCTTTAGAACAAGGCAGGAGGAATAGAAAATGCTGAAATATATCTTAGAAATTTGTTTTATACCTCATACCTCATATTATAAACTCAAAGGATCTGAAGATTTTGAAGATTATTTTTGTTTTCAGCACTTAGCTTTTTAAAAATTCCTCCTCTTTCAGATACATAAAGACTTCAGGCAATGCCACGGTTGATCACTTGTCCAAGTACCTAGCTGTGAGATTAGCTTTAGAAGAGCTCCGGAGCAAGGGAGAATCAAACCAGATGAACCTGGATACAGCCAGTGAGAAGCAGTACACGATTTACATTGCTACAGCTAATGGACAGTTCACTGTGAGTACCTGAAACTGCTTAATATGTAACATTAAGGCATCCTGTAAAAGGTATTGTTACCTTCTTTGTCCAGAAATCTTTTCTTACTCCATGAAGCACCTAAGATTTTTGGAGGGAATTATTTGTCATGAGATACTACTTGAGTTCATTTCAGGTCTTATTGCCCCTACAACATAATTATGTACACTTTTTGAATACTTAACCATTTTCTTTATGCTAAATGCTTAATAGCACTTCTATTTTCTATGGGCTTTTTGAGGAATAAAGAATAAGAATAGGAGAAGCTACAGCTACAGATTATACATTTTTTTTTAAATTGAAAGACTTGAATAGTATTCCCCAGAGAGTCTTTGGGACTCTGTACGTGAGGCTTTTTCATCTACTGTAGTATAATAGAAGTTTCATGGCACTTATTTGCTAGAGTGGCAATCTTTGCCTTTAGAACTTTTTAGTGATCTTATTTAATTGGCTGTTGGATCTGAGACTTGGAACTCTGCTTCTACAATCATACTGACCCAAAGGGGATAGAAGGAAGTGAGTGATGTATATAAAATACATTTTGATTCATAAAGGGGTTAGTTTACTTAGAAGCTTCAGTGTCATATTTAGCCATAGCAGATACATGCTTTAAAGCATTTGGAAAAATGAATTTACTTAAGAAATGAAGGCAAAAATATGGCGTAGTGAAAGGCTACATATATGACCTGTATCAGACTATTTGCTTTCTCAAGGAGATCTCCCCTCAAGAAGGGGAGAGGTAAGGGAGAGAAAAAAAATTTGGAATTCAGAATCTTCCATAAATGAATATTGAAAATTATCTTTATATGTAAATGGAAAAATAAGCTATTGAGTAGAGGATATGGGAGGATCAGTGCAAGTGAATTTACATAAATATAATAGCTTCTCTTATTGAAAGGAAATTGTACATACCAGGCCATTGGGAAAAGAAAATTTCTCTCAGGAAAACTGATTTTTATGGTCCTCTTTTATTTCTTGAAATATGCCATGTCATTGGCAAGGCTGCTTTTAGCCACAGTTGTGTTTAGACACTAGAACTAATAATTGTGTTTTTCAGAATCACTGTTCCATGTCTTCTGGCAGTTTTCTAATTCTTAATTTCTATAATATTCCTTACCTCAATTATACATATTTTCTCTTCATTCTTAGGTACTAAATGGTTCTTTTTCCTTGGAACTGGTCAGTGAGAAGTATTGGAAAGTGAACAAGCCCATGGAACTTTACTACGCACCAACAAAGGAGCACAAATAAGCTTTGGAATGATGGCTTTGAAAATAAACTTTTTTTTATAGCTCTGATTTCTTTAATATTAAAGATGCACCATCATTGTTTTCATGGACATCATCTTGGATTTGCGTTCAGTTTCCTTGCTGAGCCAGACTTGTTTACACTATTAGAATTCTTGTTTTGTTTGTTTTTATTTAAACTTTTCTTTTTCAAAGGGACTAAATAAAGCTATCCAGTGCATTCTTTTGAATAACTTCTGTGTCTTTTCACTGATGAAGCAGTGGATCCATTTGAGGCTCTCATCTGGCAAAGGAAGGTTTAGTGGGCCTTCATACTTAATGGCAACCTTTACTTAAGTTTTTCTCAAAAGTTTCTTAAAAGTAAAGAATGTTAAAGTTGGTTTATGGTAGTATTTTTGCTAGCTAAGGGTAAGGGTATAATTGTGGATTAGGCATGAGTAGGCTTTTTTTTTTTTTTTTTTTTTTTTTTTTGAGGAGCATAAATATTTAGTATGTAATCTCCTTCCCTAAAATGTAATTTATTTAATACAGTCCTAAGTGAAATAGGTTTTCTATTTCATCTGAAGGTTAGAACTTAATAAGTATGCTTAAATTTTTGTTTCATGGGTTTTTCTTCATTATTTAAAAGCTTGTTGCTAGAATTTTTGTTAAAAATTGATGTTCCTTATTTTACTGTCAAGCAGTGTCATTCACTTTTCTTCCTGTTCCAGCCTTAGAATTCTTGCTGTAGTTAGTGAATTACACAACTCAACATTATAAAGAGACACTGGTATACTATTTGCAAATCTTACTAGGCGTGGGAGTTAAAGTTCTAAATATAGGTAGTTCTCATATATAAAACTTAAGGGATCACTTTTTTGATCATAACTGAAACATCTTTTGTAGTCCCTTGTGACAGTCATTTTTTTATAGTATTTGATAACCCTCTTGTAATACCAGAGATTCTGGGATATACTTACTTGCACTTTAACCTTGATTAAAAAAAAAATACTGTACTATTTCAATAAAATGCCCTTCTTTTTTGTGGCTATAAGATTTGAGAACCACATGATATTGACAGAAGGAAAACAAGGATATACTTTTTTGTATGAAAAAAATTGTATTATTTTGTTTTCTAACTATTTACCCCAGTGGTTGTTTTTTTTTTTTTTTTTTTTTTTTTTTTTTTTTTTTTTTTTTTTTTTTTTTTTGGGTTGCTAGAGAATAATTTTTAACTCCTATTGAGCCACAGAAAAGTATGGTAAACCCACCCAGAACTTGAGTCCTGTGCTGCTACAGTGCAGGATGCTTTGCTAAAGGAATAGTAGTACCACCTAAGAGCTGCACTTTGCTTAATTTGGTGGTACTATAACATGAGGTACAGTGTTAGGTGTTTGGGGTGACAAGGCTTTGTACTGGTGGTCAAAAATACGAAGGTTTGCATGTTATTTCTCATTCCTGTCACACATCCAGCTGTTTCTGAGTTTTTAGTTTTACAGTATTTACAGAATATCAACATTGACAAACCAAACTGTAATGTTTTGAGAGGAAGAAAGGAATCCTCTATTTCCCTTGTAATTAAAACCTAATACTTGTAAATATTGAGCCGTCTGTTTTGACGGGGGGGGGATTGGTTTTAAGTGCTTCAGCCCTACATGAACACTCAATAGTTTTATTAAAATTTTTTTTATTTTTACCATTTTTTTCTAATATTTAAAACCTGTTTTTACAGTTTGTTTTTTTGGGTTTTTTTTTTTTTTTTTTTTTTTTTTTTTTTTTTTTTTTGTAATGTGCCATGAAATTGAGAGCCGCCAAAATTAAGAGAAATTTTGTATTTGGTACTTTTTTTGGTGTAATGTTCAGTTGTATATTAATGCATGTCCACTGACTATAACCTGGGTTTTGTGATATAAATACTTGGGTTTTGTTGGAAAAGTACTAGATTAGTGGTTGCATCAAATAACTAAATTCCCATTGTGTGATTTTTAATAGAACTTTAGTCTTGAAGCAAAAGAGATATTTGTGAATTTAAGCTGTGTTTATGTTTAGAGAATGTATGTGTGTTCATGTCAGTGTGGGAGAATGTAATCTCTTTACATCACTAGTGACTTTATTGACTGTTGTCCTTTACAAAATATAATGTAAGCATTTGATAAATCATTGAGTGTACTGTCTTTATTTAAAAAAAAAAAAAACCCTCAAAACTTTTATGATTTCAAAGCCTATATATATGTATGTCTCCTGGACCAGTTTTCTGAATTCTTCTATCTAAGGGAAATAGAAATGGCTTATTATAAAAATGAGAAATTGAGCACTGCAAAGCATATCTAAAATGGTTCAGCTTATTGTGACATTTACATACATATCCACAATAAAATAAATGATTTGCAGGTCTATTTGCTTCAATAATAATCTTATTCCCACTCAAGTTTTATAGTATCTGCCTTATTTTGGTAGATGTATAATTGCAACAGTGCAAAGTATAGTAAAACCGCATTAATTCAAATTGTTAGGAATTTGATTTATTTCAAAAGGTGATATGGGTAGGGTTTACCAAACCAAGGAAAAAACATATTTGTGCAAGTTGAGTCTGATGAGTAAAAAGCATAAGTTTTCATACTTATTTACTTGGGACTTAATTTCTTCATAGCCTTTAAATTATATATTCACTAAAGTAATTCCATTTCAGGGCATCTTCCTAGGTAATACTTTAACAATTTCATTTATTTGTATATTAAAATAATAAATGTGTTAGGATTTTTATTAGTTTAACATTGTTAAATTTCTGAGGGCTAAGCATAAGAAAGCATAAGGAAACTGAGGTTTGGAGGGGAACCTTTGACTTAAATCCTGCATCCATTTATTAGCCAGTATTTAGGCAAGTCACTTCATTTTTCTGTTGTGTTCTTGCCTGTGGCACACGACTGTGTGTCAGATGAAGTCATGTGAAAGCATTTGATAATTGTAAAGTGCCATTGGAATGAAAGCCATTATTACTGCATTATAGAAGTTTCAAGTTTTTAACGTAGTGATGTAAATCATTCAGCTGCAGTCATGGTATTCAACTTCCTCAAGGGTTTGGTCCATTTATTTATGTTTTTAATCTTCCTTAGTCCTTTGCATATGTTGTACATTTATTTAATAAATACTTGAACCAAGCAGTATTTTTAATGCCTACTGTCACCAACACATTGTACAACAGAGAAAAAGTAGCCTAAGAAATGTGTGTACATTTGCATACTTAATATAGAACTTAAGTATTTAAGAATTTGTCAGTCAAATATACTTGGTTTTTGGTGAGGTAATTGGAGTTAAAGAATTTTCCCAGGAGCGCACAGTAAAGTATCTAATTTTTTAAGGTGGAATTTGAACTTCAGTCCTGACTCCAGAGCCAGCGCTCCATCCCACTATACAACTTAGCTTCCCCTCAGTAAAATATACTTGTAAAGGTTGAATGTTAAAGATGAACTGTTAACTCTTCTGGATGCTCTTCTACCCACTCTCTCATCCCCATCCAGTCCCTCCATATCCATCCCCTTTCCCGTCAATTTTTCCAGCTTGAATTTGGATGCCTCCTTAAAATGGATATAAAATATCTATATAAAATTCTTTAAATTTTAAAATATGTTACATACTTGTTATATAAATAAAAATTTTAAAAATGTAAAATCTATATAAAATATCTATGAAATTCTTTAGAATCAATATAAAATAATAAATGATATTCAGAAAATCATTCTTAACAATCATCTGGTTTCTTTGCTTAAATTCCCATAAATAGACTAGTGGTCAGATTATTAGAACTCCACTAAAGCCTCTGATATTGGAGTGTGATATGGCAGTGATGCTGAATTCTCAGCTATGGAAGGGCACAAACTTGTCAGATATTGCCAAGTTGAGAAAGGATTTGAGTATAAGCAGAGAACCGGCCTATGTGTGTGCAGAGACCATGTTAGCTGCAGTCTACGAAGCTTCAGAGGGCTCAGGATTTGCTTGGAAAAAACCAAGAGATTAAATAGCATGTGTTTGCCATTCTGCAGAAAGACCGCTGGTAATGGTTTATCTATAGCACCACAATTTGAGGCTTTCCCATCACATCAATAATAAGTTAATAAACATTAGTAACTACACTAGTTCTCTTCACAAGATGGTTTTAATAATCACTTCATGATTGACAACAATTCTGCCGTTTCTGTTTTCTGTTGGAGTCTGAAATCTTTTGAGAATTTTCATTTGCTTAAGAGATAAGCATAATTCTGTAATACCAACTTGAATAAAAATTTATTTCTTTCATCTTTTCCTTAGGGAAGTTTTTGCTTAACAAATGTTTCTGCCTCTAGGATATCACCGACAAAACTAAGCCCTAACTCCTATACTTCCATCCATGGGGAAGAGAATCATCTCAAGGGCATCTCAGTAGTGTACTATGATGCCAGCTCTTCATAGTAATAAGAATTCTTAAAGTTATATCGTATAGTCTTTAAAAGCAAGAATTATGAGAATGTTTTAGAAGCTATTTAGGTGTGGAAAACCTCAGTTATTTTATGAAAATTAGTTTATGTGGCTACAGTCTCCATTGATGACAGAAAAAGGCATTAAGAATGCAATTCTCTTTGTATAGCTTATCCATAATAAGGAGCAAAATTCAAATCCCACCACTTACACCCCATGTGACCTTGGGCATACAGTGGTAACCCTCATTACAAATGGGTTTTCTCATTTGTAAAATGATGGGATTGGACTAGTTTATTTTGGGGGTTCCTGGACAGGATGTGGAGTTGGCAAAACCTGGGTTCAAATCTCAGACCCTAGTTTTCGGGCTGTGTACATCATTTCTATGCCGGTGTCCTCAACTAGAAAATAAGGGGGAATTTTAGTTGAGAATCCTTAAGGTCCTTTCTAGTTCTTATCTGTAATCTTGGGACTGAGTTCTAGATTTATGATCTTATGAACAAGTAAATTCCAGGCTAAAAGTCAGATAAATAAGGGAAACTATCAGATGTAAGAAAGTAATTTGTAGGAGTCCTCAAAGTTGGGTGTCCACATGTGATGCTTCAATACCAAACATTTGGAAAAAAACCAAAGACCTTATTAACAAAAACAAAAAAGACAACGGAGAAAGTAATAGTCACTGATTCCTATAGTTCAACTTTACCATTTCTATAATATTTAAGAATAATCTATATTCATTGAAAGCAGCTTTTGAAAATTATATACAATAACAGACCACATTTTAGTATCACAATTGCCTCTTTAAAAAAAAAAAAAGAGGTATACTGATGTATTCAGTACATCATTTTAAAAAGTATTCAATACAAATAAATGCCTTGCCACCTTTTCCAAAGATTGTGTGGAAGAGTTAGAGATAACATGTCTTTTTCATAATTTATCAAGTGAAGTATAAAACAGGTAGACATGATTGCCAAAGATGTTTGACTCTCCCAAGTAGTGTGTCCATTGTGGAATATAAATGAGAATTATAAATTCTTATAGGAATCAAGAGCCTCTAGATGCTGTTCGTGAATATTAGATCTATACTTCAGGCATTATTTTCTTTTTAAAAACTTCAGAGTAGTCAACTTTACATTGGTAAGGTCCATTCTATAATTTCTACCTTCCAGACTCTCCCTTTTTGACATTGCCTCGATACGCTTCAGTGTTTTAATTCAATAAGCCCCATTTCTCCTCTTGTGAAGCAAATCAAATTTGAGATAGATTTTGAGTAGGAAAGAAAAATTAGCAGAAGTAATGAGGTAAGAAAGAAACAAGATGGAAAGTGGCTTTCCTTTACATGATGTGGATTCCAACTTAACTCTCTCTGGATGAATGTAGTTTTATCAGTTTAAACATACTAAACTGTAGATTTCTAGTTTCCACTGAAATGATTTCCTATCAAAATGTTAGTTTGATATTTTCTTTTCTTTTTTTTTTTCTTTTTTTTTTTTTTTTTTTTTTTTTTTGCTGAGGCAATTGGGGTTAAATGACTTGCCCAGGTCACTAGGAAGTGTTGTGTCTGAGACCAGATTTGAACTCAGGTCCTCCTGACTTCAGGGCTGGTGCTCTATTCATTGCACATCTAGCTGCCCTAGTTCGACATTGTAAACCCCTTAATATTTCTCCCTGGACAATGGAATTTAGAGAAAGGAGATCATTTAATCCAATTCCTCATTTTACAGATAATGAAATTAATGTCGATCTTAAATCTTTAGTGTATCAAATATTAAAACACCCACTTTATAATTAGCCCAGATTTTCACAAGTCAAATACTGGTTAAATAGACCTATAGAATTCTGAGGGCAGGGAACATGTTTTGAAAGAATTGGGCAAATGAAAATGTTATATATATGGTCTTGTTCTAAAAGCTGAATTTAATAGAAGATTTGAGCTTTTCTGAAGGATGGTATGGATCATAGGGATGGGGGAAAAGTAGGTGTACTGTTAATTTCAGACAGGGAATGTAAGCAAAGGCTCTTCTGCGCTTACAAATACAAGGCTACATAGAGGATAAGTAGGAAATAATTAAAAGACGGAAGACACCAGAATTCAGAAGTCTTGGGTAGAAGATGGGATTTTAAAGGAAGTCAGAGAGGTCAGTTTGTCAGTATCATTGGTTACTTTTGTAGGGAATATTTTGGCTACGTTCAGGATTTGTATAAGGGGAGTAATGAGAAAAGAAAATTGGAGGGTCAGATTGCATATAGTGTGTTGGATCAAGAGCAATAAATTTGAATTCTGTCCTATTTACTATGGTGAGCCACTTAAGTATTCTGGGCAGAGAAATAATGTGATATAAGTGATATTTCAGTTTTCCTATCTGAATTTTCTCTCCAACTTTGAACACTGAACTTCTCTCATATAGCATTAACTCAATTTGGTTGCCTACCTTAGCCCATTCTCCAGTTTGAAAACGTCCTTCCCAAAATGTGCTCAGAACTGCATAGTATTCCACATTGTGAGGAAAAGCCTACAATGAAAAGTTGTAAATTATATTGGCATAGAGTAGGAACAAAAAGGGATAAGACCACAAAGAAGATAAAGCTATTTAATTCCTAAGTTGCTTTTGTGTCCTGATAAGAAAAAAGACTTATGGACTAGAAAAGAAAGAACAAAAATGGCAAATAGAAGGTTGAAGTAAGATGATAAGAATTCTTAATGGACCCTTAGGTCACATGAATCATATCTCCGTGTTCAGAACTGACAGCTGAGGTGGCTGAGACACTGACAGCAATATGGAAAAATATGGATATAGTTCAGGCTTGCCTTAGGCCAATGACTCAAAAATTTTTTCTTAATGAGTGGAAGCAATAAATGATGATATAAGCAGCTTGATTTTAAAACTTTGGCAAAATTGTAGGACATTATTGGTGAAAAAATTGTTAGTGAATATATACTAAAGAAAGTGATCACATCAGAAAAATGCAAATGAACAACTCTGAAGTACCATTACACACCTTTCAGATTAGCTAAAATAACAGGAAAAGATAATGAAAAAGGTTGGAGGGGATGTGGGAAATAAGATAATATGTTAAGAGTCGTGAACAGATCCAACCATTCTGGAGAACAATCGGGGAACTATACCCAAAAGGTTATCAAACTGTGCATGTCCTTTGACCCAGCAGTGTTACTACTGGGCTTATATCCCAAAGAGATCTTAAAGGAAGGAAAGGGACCTGTGTGTGCAAAAATGTTTGTGGCAGCTCCCTTTGTAGTGGCCAGAAACTGGAAGATGAATGGATGTCCATCAATTGGAGAATGGTTGGGTAAATTATGGTATATGAATGATATGAAATGTTATTGTTCTGTAAGAAATGACCAGCAGAATGAATACAGAGAGGCTTGGAGAGACTTACATGAACTGATGCTGAGTGAAATGAGCAGAACCAGAAGATCACTATATACTTCAACAACATTACTGTATGAGGATGTATTCTGATGGATGTGGCTCTCTTCAACAGTGAGATGATTCAAGCCAGTTCCAATGGACTTGTGATGAAGAAAGCCATCTGCAAGAGACGACTGTGGGACTAAGTGTGGATCACAACATAGCATTTTCACTTTGTTGTTTGCTTGCTTTTTATTTTCTTTCTCATTTTTTTTCCCTTTTTGATCTGATTTTTCTTGTGCAGCATATTTGTGGAAATACGTATGGAAGAATTGCACATATTAATATATTACTTGCCATCTAGGGGAGAGGGTGGGAAGGGAGGGAAAAATTTGGAACACAATATTTTACGAGGGTGAATGTTGAAAATTATGCATGTTTTGGAAATAAAAAAGCTTTAATAATAAAAAAAAGTGATCACAAAGAGCTAGTGTAATTTTATCAAGATCAGGTCCAGACTAACTTTATTTCCTTTTTTTTTTGACAGTTATTTATGAATTAATGCTTCAGGGAAATGATATAGATGGCTTACCTAGATTTATTAAAACATTTAATCAACTTGTGCTTTTTTTCTTGTAGAAAAAATGGGGACGTGGGTTAAATAATGGTGTATTTGTTAAATGGTTGCATATCAAGAATAGTTTTTCATAATTTTTTTTTTTTTTGCTGAGGCAATTGGGATTAAGTGACTTGCCGAGGGTCACACATCTAGGACATGTTAAGTGTCTGAGACCAGATTTGAACTCGGGTCCTCCTGATTTCAGGGCTGGTGCTCTATTCTTTGCACCAACTAGCTGCCCCCAGTCATTCTTCATTTCATGCAGTCAATAAACATTTATTAGGTGCCTAGTGTATGCTAGGATTGTGCTAAATGCTGGGGATGTCAGCCTGTACTAGGATGGTGGCAGCTGCATAGGGAAGAAGGATGTGTATTTGAGATATTGCAAAGGTAAAGTCAGCAGACTTTGGATATAAGGGGTTGAGGATACTACCTAGGCTCTGAGCCTATGCAACCAGGGGGATGGAATTGCCCTATAATAATAAGGGAGTGTTTTAGGGGAAGAATAAATTCAATGATGGACATACTGTCTTCTGGATATCATTTGAAATGTCTAAAAGGCAGGTGAAAGTAAGAAAGTAGCCGGGAAGTTAGGATAGGTAGGTTAGAAAATCATCAGCATAGAGATGGTAATTAGATCCATGAGGGCTGATGAGATCACTGAATGAAACCACAGGGGAAAAAGAAAGCCCAAGACAGAGCCCCATGGGACCTGGTTATCCTGCTTGACCTGCATAAGGATACAGAAAAGCCGACTAAGAAGTGGTCTAATAAGGGCAACAGTCGTGTCCTGAAAACCTAAAGAGAAATCAAAGAGGGTGGGGAAAAAATAAAAAATAAAAATTTAAAAAGAAAAAGGGAGAAGAGGGTGATCCAGAGTGTCAAAAGATGCAGAGAAAAGAATGAAAATTGAGAGTCATAAATAATAATAAATTTTAATACTTCCTTATCTCACCATATGTGACTGTACTGCTTGAAGCAAGAGAAGGGGAGTCATTAAATTGTTCATAAAGATCTTTTTAGTGGGATGTTCTGAGAATCTGTGGGACTATTCAACAATGTTACTGAACATCCTTATCAATCACTCAAGACAGAGCTGTGGTTAGTTGGATAGTGCAGGCCTCAGAGTCAGGAAGATCTTGTTTCAAGTCTTGTCTCGGATATTCACTGGACAAATGACCTTAAGTAAACTCGCTTAATCTTTATATATCGCCAAGACTATAGAGTGCACAGAAGGTACTAACCTGCACTAGCACAGGGAATCTCCAATAAAACTGAAGGTTTAGTTCCTATCAATAGCTTAAAGTTGTTCTCAGATGACAACTGAGAGAGATAAGTAACCTTGGATGGCAGGATCCAAAACAATCATGATAGACCAGGTCAGTGGACCAAGATGGCTAAGGTGATTAGGGGCCGGAAGAGGCGGTTAAGACCTGTAATTTCATACACTATGTAATCCTGTCGCATGATGACCCCGTTAACACCCCGAATACCTTAGAATCAGCCAGAGTCAGGATAAGCCCAAGTCATTTGTCTTTATTCTTGTTCTTTAGCAGTAGAAGAGAATGGACATGTAGGATCTCAGCGACCTCACCTCTTCGTTCTCCTGCACAGAAGTGACTCTGGCTAGTCTCCCTCCAGCCCCTAGTCTCTCCTACAATTCTCTTTATACACCAAACAATTGGGCCAGCACAGGATGGTGGGAAGGGCCATTTTCCAAGCATTGAACAATGGGTAATTAGCCTTAAGTGCTCGGTTGTCTGTTCTCAGTGCATTAACTCGAGTTTCAGCCCTTTACACTGCCTTTCCAAGGTAAACCCTAAGAACAAATATCGTGATATACATGTAGATTCCAAAAAACGTAATCCAGTAAAAAGTTGATGAGAAAAGATTTGGAGGTTTTTCAATGAGTCAGAACACATTTGAAATACTGTGTTTGGTTCTGGGTACTACATCTTAGAAAATGCAGCTTAGCATTTGTCTTTTGTGGGCAGAGTTATACAAAGTCATCAGCCTTGCTCTCTCCCAATTACTGAAATCCAGTGGTAGGACAAAAGTCAAGGAAGACAACTGACAATGACCTGAAATACACCGGACTACTATGGTACCTGTGATATCTGCCCAAGCTTTACATGCTCCACAGCTTCAGCTGCCTTCCATTCTCATCTACTTATTCTGCTGAGGGGAGTTTTCATATACTTAAGGTGGATCTCCCCCTAATTCCCACAGATACCCCCTCAACCCCTACTTCGGTTCACCTACTAAGACAGTTTTACCAGGGTGTGATACCCAAGGACAAGAAGTGGTTCTGAGAAGGACTCAGCAAACCCTCATACCAGAGATGCTGCTTCTTCCTGAATATCCCATGGACCCTGCATCCAGAGTAGAGCAACCTGATGCAAATGGAAGGAATTGAATGGTTTTTTTTAGCCTGAAAAAGTTGGGAATGTTTTATGTGACCCAATGCTGACTCGAGAGAGACTCAGAAACAAAGGGTGGGAGTTAGAAGCAATTTTAGAGAGAACTTCTTCAAGGAGAAATAAGCTATTTAGGGAAGCACTGGATTCTTGGAGTATTCCAGGAATTCTACGCAGTTTACTGGATAGGTTGTAGAAAGGATCCTTTTTTGTATAGATAGCCTAGATGGTTATATTAAGTTCCTTTATAATCCTGTAATTCAGTAAAAAGTAAATGCTCAAAGTAGGAAGATGAAACTAAGCTTGGTGGCTAAATTGGATATAAAAGAGTAAGTAGTTAGGTATAGTTAAAGTTTCACCAGTTGAAGACTGACATATTATAGACAGTGGAATATTAGTTGTGGCTGGAGTAGTTGGGTTTGAGGAAGAAGTGTCATCTCACTGGATTTGAGATGACAGTGTGGGAATGGAGGAAGATGTGAATTCCAGCATATACTGATGTGGCATTCATTCAGTACAGGTGATAGCTCAATCTATCATGAGCGTTCATTAAAGAGATCATGAGAGTTCTTAGAGAATGCCACAGCATATAGCATTATAACCTGCAAATACCTACTAGGTAATTATGTATTAGTGTTTATACTTATCAATATATTGTTTTTTCCCCAAGCTGTAGTTGATTGGACCTTTTTTTTTTTTCTTGAACAAGCTTTAAGGAATTATAAAGATATTCCATAATTCCTTACAACCATTTGAAAACCCAATCATTGTCAATATAAACTGAAGCTAACACTTGAGAAAAAAAAAATGGGCTTGCAAAATGAGAATTAACTGTTTTTGCATAGTGAAATGACTTCATTCAGTATGACAACTTTGAGAACTTGGAAAAAGAACAACGCATTTGAAAATATGTGAAGTCTAAGTTCTAAGTCAGAAGCTATCACTGGATTTTCTCTGAAATAAACTGAAGAATTATATTTAATCTATTTAGCTGATTTATGAGAGGGTGACACAGTAGATGGAGCACAGGGCTCAAGTTTGGCCACCACCATACATTTTGGCTACATAACCTTAATGAATTCATTTAATACTTTAGTGCCAAAAGCAGCTCTCATATAAGCAGTTGTACACCTGACTTTGTGGGGGGAGAGTTTTCCCACCAAGAATCCCCTTTACCAGTAAAATCACAAGTCTGGCCTCTTTCTTCCTCCTAATGATGCCCTCTTCATCCTCCTCCTCACTTCCCAATGTTCCTCTTAAAGCAAGCTCTAATATTTTGGGGTATTTTAAAAAATGTTGGTGAAAAAAATATTTCAGTAACCTTCAAAAAAGAGGGAAGAGGCTTGCAATTTTATAACAACTTGTGAAATAAAGTTAATGGTCCTAAGCTTTCAAAAGTAAAACATTAATATTCTCTTAGAAGTAACTCAATCATTTAAAAGGATAAAATAAGATCAAAAAAGCAAATTCGAAAGCTTTTTTGCTCCAAATACTTTTGATATGGTAGAGAAATTTTTTTTTCTAAATCTATTTTTAGTCTTTTTACTCTTTGATGCTTATATAAAAATGCCTTTTATAGAATACTTAACACTGAAAATGAAAAATCACTTCATGAGATTATATATTATACTTCATAAAGGCAGATCACAACAGATTAATGTGTTTATGCAGTGCATGAGGCAGTAAGATAATTCACCTGTTGTTCTATTACATGTCTAAGTCTGGTGTCTGCTAGATTACAATATAATAAAAAGGCCTCAAATGTGTAAGAAAACTTTGCTGCACACCAATCCCTCTTTCATTTGTAAAATATCTGTCATTTGTACCTTTGGCACTGATAGATATCCGACTGACACTTAGTTAGTAGGGCTGCAATGTGCAGTGCCAATACTTTTAGCTACTTAATTGTGAAATACAATGTAGGTCCAGAAGAAACACTTGTAAGCTCAAGGTCATGGTAATATTTAAAGGCTTCTGGCTCCCCCTCTCTGCCCTATAAAAATGTTATTTACCACAAACATGGTAAATAGGCTCAAGTGGTAATGTACAATTGAAAATATTTCAAAAGTACCCAACTGTCAACTATGAAACTCTTCCAAGTTATTTAACCAGAGGGGTGACATCAACTGCAAAATCTGCATCACATGAAACATCTGTAATATTCTGAAACTGTCTCCTTTAGAATAAGAAAAGTTTCAATGCACAGCTCTCCAAATCAACTTAGAAACCAATTACAAACTGTTAAGGTTTCCATATAAAAATATGAATGTTTTATATTTGTTACATCACAGGAATTAAATCACACAACAGGAGCTCTCCAGTCGTCTGTCAGGACATCTGGGAACAAACTTTCATTACTGGATTTCTCATTCCCCACGGCCTCGTCAGCCCTGCCATCTACAGACATAGGGATGGAATCTGTTCTCGCATCCTCAGCTGTTGACTGCATGTGGCCCTCCGACTGTCCCCCTGTGTAGGTGGGCATGCTGTACTTCATCAGGATGGCTTTGAACTGGCTCAGTGGGGCGTCTGTCCGCACGCCCATGGGGTCGAAGTGGGTGCGGCTGACCCGGAAGCCCGCTTGGGAGAGATACTGCAGAAACTTATTTAACCTGCCGAAAAGAAAAGCGAGGTGAGAGGGGGCTTCCCAAACCAGGCCCATGACTGGGCTCCCTGGGGCAGCCTAAGGTCTTACTTTGGCATGTTCATCCCCTTAATGCTGTGTCTGTGGATGTTGTAGTAGAAGGGAGGATGTTCCGCATTCACCTCAGCCTTTTGTTTCTTGGTAGCATTTCTGCATATTTCATTACTTTTTCTCTTTCCTGAAATATAGAAACACTGGTCTATCTTCTTTAAAGACATAGACAACAATATGTTTATAAAAGACCTTGAAAAATAAGTACAGTGCTTTAAACAAGAAAGATTTATTTTTGTTGTGCTAATTAAGCCTTTGTTTTAAATTTGCCCCTTTTAAAATTCCTTAAAGTCATGTAAGAAAAAATTAATTCAATAACTTCTTTAGGAGATACTAATAATGTACTATTTATATTAAATTGCTGGATTCAAGAGTCTTAAGAGACTTGGCTTAAGACTGGATATTTTGTTTTTGTAAGGCAATATGGGTTAAGTGACTTGTCTGTAGTCACACAGCTAATAACTTAAGTTCGACACAAGTCCAAATTCAAACTCAGGTCCTCCTGACTGCTGGGCTGGTGCCCTAAACAGCACTGTGCCACCTAGCTGCCCCCAAGGTTGGATACTGTAACTTAATTCCCTATACTAAATGGACAAATGACCTAAGTTCTAGCACTTAGTTTCCTCATAAGCGAAATGGGAACAAAAATGGCCATTCTTCACAGGGTCAATCTTATGAACAAATGAGATAATATAAAGTTCTCTATATCATTTACTACTGAATGCTTCATGTTTCTTTTTCCAAATAGGTACAAAGTGAGAATTAAATCACAGAATAGGAACTCTCTAGTAGGTATGCTATCTTAAATCTATTTTTTATCTTTCATAGTACAGTATAATAAAAAGAATAACATCAATAAAACTTGTTTGGTGACAGATTTTCCAAAAAATAAATTTGCAAAAATACCCAAGGCTTAGAATAAGTAAAAGAAAAATGCATCCACTGTTATGATCTAAATTGTGTTGAATTAATATTAAATATAATGCCTAATGCTGGATGCAGAGGACAAATAATGAAATATACTTCCTGAATATTCAGTGCTTGTGGCTGAGCTATTACAACATAAAAGAGATCAAAATATTTTCAAGAATAATTTACAGATTTAGTGCTATATTAATTAGACTACTTAGAAGATACTATATTGTAAAACAGTCATCAACAAAACCATTTAGCACTGGTTAAAATGTGGCTTGATATCACTAAAAGAAAAAAAAAAAAATCACACACACACAGCCCCACAAAACCAAATCTGATCTCTCACCATCTAGTTTTTAGTACTCACACCCACACACCCACACCCCACTTTTGACGAGGCATTTCCCCAGGATCATACAATACTAAAATACTAAATATCAAGTCCTGGAGGCTGGATTTGAAATCAGGTCCTCCAGACTCTAGGGCCAGTGCTCTATCTACTGCATCACCTAGCTGCCTTTGTACTATTTTCTTTCAGGAAAATAATAAACACTTTTCTCTATATTTTTTAAGAGCATATATCCAAAAACCATTTTAAAGCCTAAAGTTTGAGGTAATGAAAAGCTGCATGTAGTTCATTAAAAAGAGAAATCTGGTAAGATAATTAAATCTGAACATTCCAAAAAACTTGCATTGCCTAAAATAAATATGGACATGCAACTTAGTTAATTAGCATACAGGAATACTAAAAATTCTCAAAACTGTGGAATATGGTATTTTGATCAATTATGTGCTCACATTTAGAGTTATTACAGTCTACATATAAAACTCCTATTTAAATAACTAGAATACAATCACATTCTTAGCTGAAACCTTGCTAAGAAAATTACATCTTTCTTTGCTTTGAAAGGCACTTTTGTCTCCTTTAATACTTCTAAATATCATTAGATAAGTATATAATTGCTATGAGGTATTTTCAATGCATACAATGCCATAAAAATAAGCCTTTTTTGTATTTTTTGGATAAATACATACCATGTACAACATAATAATCTGTTCCAGTATCTGGAGTTTTAATAACTACACCACATTCCTCTAAAAGATAAAGAACAAATAAGAATAAAATATTTTATAAATTAATAGTGACAACAAAAATTAGATTAAATATGAAATCAATGATGCTGGCCTCCCCCAACTACCCTCATTTTTATCTGAATAATCTTTGAATTTATAGATAGAAGAAAAGGTGGAGATAGTTCGAGCTCTTAATCAGGCCTAGCCAAATTATACCATGATCACATTTATAGAATAAAATAGAAAAAAAGAATGAACAACTTTAAAATTACTTGAATGAGACCCAAAAAGTCCTATGGAAATTTGCAGTCAAACTACTCTTAGGACCTTGAACAAGTCAGAAAATGGGGTTAATTAACAAAAGACCATTAGCTTTTAATTTAAAGTAACCCACCAACTAAAGCTATCAATGTTTTGTTCCCCGACTAAGCATGAACATAGATTATGATAGTCTGATCTTCAGCAACGGTGACTTGAAACAAGAAACTATATTTCTCAAAAGAATATTTGCAGCATAGGTATTAATTCTTCTTCAAAAATATGGCAGAACATAGATAATATAATACTAACATATGGTTTTCTAAGCCAATCTGCAGGCCTGAAGATTAGTTAGTGGCCCTGTTTCTATTTGAGTTTGACACACCATTGTTGTAGACAATCATCCACTTCCTTTGAATTCTCAGATTTGCTAGCATAAAATATTAGGTAGTACTTTTTGATATCTGTTCATTCTGAAAAGGGAACTTTAGTTGAAACTTTAGCTCATTGCATCACATAACTTTTAAATTATAAAATTAAAGTTGAAACTTTAGCTCATTGCATCACATAACTTTTAAATTATAAAATTAAAAGATTCCAATAAAGATAAACTATTTTTGGTGAGTGCTGTCACTTCCTTAGTCACCTTGCTTATTGAGACTTGTAGGTGCATGAATTGAAAACTGTTTTAGAGTGGTGCACTCTGCCTCACAGATTAAAGTCTTTATTAGGGGCTGAATGTCGTCTAAACCATGCTGAACCGCTTCAAACAGCATTCTTCGGAGGAATCCAGTATTAAAGAGAGAACCTGACCTGGACAAATAAAGAAAATAAAATGAACACTGAGCCTGAGAAATGTATATAATCTTCAAAGGAAAAGGACTCTATTTATTTAACTATTGACTAATGTATATAATTATGTGATGCTGGGGAAGGCTAATATTCAATAGAATTCATGATCCAACTTTAAATTTACTTGCTTTAATGAGGCTAGTTTTTTATGAAGTCAGTTCAACTGCTTAATAAAAATCCCAGTGGGATTAGTCAAGAAAAAGAAATTCATGTTTCTGCTGTATGTAAAATGTCCTTCTTTTGCACACTGGAGAAAGATATAACGAAATATAAAACACAGCCTCTGCCTTTAGAGCTCAGACTAAATTTATGTAATATACATGAAAATATTACTAAACCAAACATTATGATAAATATCAAGTTAAGTGATGTGGAACTTGGAAGGAAGAATTATTAATGTGGGTTGGTCTTAAAAAGTTATATAATTAAAAATAAAAAAACCCTTATCTATACTTGAAAAAATAAATTTCAGGTGATTAACATATTGTAGTATTGCACAGGTATACAACAGTATACGTGAAAAAGACCTGTTTTTTTTTTTTTTAATGAACTATATAAACTCAATGAGTCAAAAATATAACATGGCAGTCACAAAAACTAATGTGATTTTAGTCTATACTGATAAAGTAGGATATTTAATACAATTTGGGTTACTGTGCCATTGTATTCTGCTCCAACGAGACCAAATCTGGAATATTTTGTTTCATAATGCTTTAAAATGACAGTGATAAGTAAGAACATAATGAGAGTGGGATGATTCTGATGGGAAGGGCCTCAAAACCATACTTCAAAAAAGACTATATGAAAGGATTAAGATCATGCACAGTTAGAAGGGGATGTACGTCATCTCATACAACTCTCTTAATGCAGAGGCAGGATGACTTGTTCAAAATCCGATGGGTAATTAGCAAAAAAATTAGGAGTTCAATTCAGGTCACAGAATTTCAGACCTTGCCCTTTCCTCTGTTCCTTGCTGCTTTTATGGGGGTTTAGTCTGGAGAGAATTGGGGAACATGTGACAGCTGTGTTTAAGTTTTGGAAGGGTGGTTGTATCAAAGAAGAATTTAAATTTTGTTCCTTGGTTCTAGAGGACAGAACTAGGGACAAATCACACTTCAACAGGGCTTTCAGGTTTGCAAAATACCTCCATTTTCCAGGGTTCTTCAAGACCCCTGAATTTACAGATGAAGAAATGCAAGCACAGGGAGGTAAAGACTGTCTGAAGACACACAGGGAAACAGTGGACTGGGCAAGAAGATGAGATGGATTCTCAACTCCTCAGGCAATCTATCTCCTGCAGCCTGCCACATTATTGGACAGAGGGGAATAGGGTCTGACAGATGCTAGAGGAACTGGCCTTTAGGCTGATGTCCTCTTTGCAACATGTCACACAGTCTTGCAAATGTCAGTGTGAGAAGACACTTTACAGGCTGCTTAGTCTCAGCTTCACTTGTGGCTGAAGGCCAGAAAAAAAAAGTAACTTGCAGGAGATGACCCTGAAATGAGAGTCGGCGTGGAGCCTGGATCTTTCGAGAACCATTCTACTATACCGTGTGACATGCATTTCACTACTCCTGTGTCAGAGATGGGAGAGAACCCTTTAAAAAGTGCATTTTGGTTTTATAATTTTGTTTTTAAAAGCCTCACCCTAACATATGCAGTCAATTTCCAATTTATTCAGAGACTAATTCTCTCGTTTATACATTATAAGAATAATGATAATAAAAAAACATTTATATAGTGCTATATGTCAGGCACTATGCTGAGCACTTTAAATTACCTTATTGGATACTTACAAGAATCCTGTGAGGTAGGTGCTATTACCTCCATTTTACAGATGAGGAAACTGTGACTTAGCCACTAATAAGTATCTGAAGCACATGTCTTCCTCACTGCAGACTGGGCCCTTCCTCCATTGTACCCCCCTGGTTACTCTAGGCAGGGAACTTGGTTATTTTCTTCTACTATATAACCTTTTAGCACTGATGGCAGCAAGGGAGGGTAAAGAAATTATACTATTTGTTAATAGCTGAGGTATAAAGAGAAAGAGGTGGCCATATTTTGTTTTGTTTAGTTTTAAAATTTGTCAACATGATGGCTATACCTATCCTTCATAATTACATCTTGGCTGTGACAACAACTGTGTAAATTACTTTATTCTTAGATACATACCACAAAGGACCCAGTTCTATTGCTGTCTTTCCAGGCATGCTTCCGTGACAATCACAGGGCAGCTGTCTATATGGGTTTTCTGTAAAAGGAAAAGAAAGATAAGATGGGATAAAAGACAAAGAGCATTAAGTAAATTTAAATGCCCTCACATTTGAACAAAAACATGGCTTTTGTTAAGAGCTGGAAGATCCAAAACACCACTACAGACTACCTCCAGAAAAAAGTCTCCATCCCATGGGCTGACTTTACCAGTACAATAATAGCAAAGGGGCTTGTCTAAGCAGAGCGTATTTTGGATTAGAAAGCCCTGCGAAGAGACTGGACCAGCTTTACTGCTGGTGTGGGGATCCATGGCAAACTGGTAGCTAAGTTTGGCATCTTCTACTTTACTTTAGGAGAGCCAAAGCTCTTGAAGCTATTTCAGGTGAGACATGGCGCCTGAGCACATGGGTCCATCTCTTCTCACCCCATCCCCTAACACTATGCTTCTCCTTATAATCCTGCTCTTAAGTCTTCCAGTTCTAGGCCAACAGCAGCCAGGAAATGTTCCAAGTAGGAATACTGACTCAAGCATAGCAGTAGCACTTGAAGGAGAAGAGAGAATTTTCTTACACAGATGATATAAATTTTAACTTTTTGACACCTCTTATATCTATATCCTCTCTGTTTTAAAATACATTCTTCATCTACTCCATGAGTCATTCTTTATAACAATTTGGTCATACACTAACCAGCACATTAACTGAGTCTGAGAGTATGTGCTGTAGCCAATATCTCCATTTTTTCAAAGGGAGGTTTACTTTCTCAATTTAAAAAATTTTTTATTTTCCCAGTTACAAAACAGAAGAAAATTATTTTAAAAAAGTGAACATAGCAATGTGGATAATGTGCTGGACTTGGGGCAGCTAGGTAGCACAGTGGATAGAGAAATGGCCTTGGTGTCAGGAGGACCCGAGTTTAAATACAGCCTCAAACAGTTAATATTTACTAGCTGTGTGGTCCTGGGCAAGTCATTTAATCCCAATTGCCTCAGCAAAAACAAATAAATAAACAACCAGATAATGTGCTGGACTTGGAAGTCAGGAAGTCCTGGGTTTAAATCTTGCCTCAGACACTTACTAGCAATATAGCTGGGCTAATTTTCTCAAACTTCTAATTCTTCTCTAGAGGACCACCATGTTACCAGTCACTTAGACTCACAATTTAGTTCATCTTCAAATCCTTACTTTTTCTCCCTCTCTGCTCCCTATTCAATTTGTTTCTTAAATCTTGTTCATTTTACCTCCATAATATCTCTAATATATACCCACTTTTCTCCTCTGACACCGCTACCACCATTGAGTGGGAACTCAGTAGCTCATGCTGGGACTATTGCTAGTGGGTTTGTCTGTCCCATTCCAGTCCATCCTCCAAAATGAAATGTCAAATTCATCTTCTTAAATTGCAGATCTGACTGTCAATCCCCATTCACTGAATTTCCTATCACTTCAGAGTTCAAATATAAAATCTTATTGGGCTTTTTAAAAGCCCACATAACCTGGTTTCCTCTTATGTTTCCAGTGTTTTTATGTCTTATTTATCTCTCACACACAGCGAGACTAAATGACAGTGGCTTTGGTGTTCCTTAGACAAGACATTCTGCCTCTGGACTCTGTCCATTTTCATTGGCTGTCTTCTATACTGGAAATCTCTCCTTCTCTGCCTCCTGGCTTCCTTCAAAGTTCAATAATATGTTTAAGTTAAGGGTACAGTTAGTACTTATTTACAAATTATACGGGAAATTAAAAGTCTTATTTACCTTCTACCATATTACCATCCTTTTGAAAAATCCTCTCTTCACACCACTGACAGTGAATCAGGTATCGAATTTTCTTTGCTGTTTCATCAGCTGGGGTAGGACCCCTCAAAACTCTCACAACTACAAGGACAAAGTGTTCTAGGGCTACTGCAAACAAGACTTCTATACCTTTATTACAACGAGTCGCAGCTCTGTAGGAACAAGAAAAAGAAGAAGTTGCTTCTGGAAATCAGCTATAGTTTCACTACTTGAATAATGCTCATTTGGACAGTACATATTAAGAAAGAGAATTTGATTCTTATCAAAAAGTGCTTCATAAATAGAACTACCACTATTCTTTTCACCCACTTATGAGGAAAAGGGGTGCTTGGAGAGTGAGGCAGGGCTCAGAGCTGCACCTCCTCCCCTTGTTATGGCTGACTTCTATCAGCTCCTTCTCAAATCCTATCTTCTTTACCACCTTTCCTGTCCTATACCTTGTCCTCCTAATTCCCTTTCTATCTCATTATCTTATCAGTTTGCTGGTCTGTTCTATCTGATTTTGAGTATAAAATTCTCCTCACTGGGGCAGCTAGGTGGCACAGTGGATAGAGCACCAGCTCTGAATTCAGGAGGACCCGAGTTCAAATCTGGTCTCAGACACTTAACACTTCCTAGCTGTGTGACCCCTGGGCAAGTCACTTAAACCCCAGCCTCAAAAAAAAAAAAAAAAAAAAAAAAAAAAAAAAAAAATCGCCTTACTGTTTTTCCTTTAGTAACTTCTATGTGTGTGTACACCACACACACACACACACACACACACACACACACACACACACACACACACACATTTATTAAGCATTTAACTATATTGTAAGTGCTGAGGAAGAGATACAAAGACAGTCTTCATAGCACTCACAGTATGACACATAAATAAAATAACTATAATACAAATTATATTTAAATGTAAGGTGTGGACCAAATGCTTTGTGAAACTTGAGGGACAAAATGTTGGAAAAGCTTTTGTGGAGAAGTTGCAGAACTTATATCAAGTAGATCACATAGATCAGGTAGACACGGATGGAAGGCATATGCATAATGGCAAGAGTAAATGTACAGAAGGGCAGAAAACAGTGTAGAGACATGGAGGTAGCAAAACTCCCAGTTTCATTAGAGAATGGAGGGTATGAGATAAGACTACAAATGGAGGGGGTATCAGATTGTGGAGGACCTTTAATGCCAAACTAAGGGAAATTCAAGTAATATATAAAGGGAACAACTGTAAAGTTTTGAGCAAAGGAGTATTATGATCACATTTATATATCAAGAATATTATTCTGACAACAAACATCCACTGGAGAAGATGGATGCAGCAAAGTCAGTTAGGAAGATAATCTGTATTATGGTAGTGGACTTACTTAATGGATCTGAGAGGTTTTGTGTCATATGACTTAACAAATGACTGGCTATATAGGGTGAAGAAGTAAATTTTCTCTTCCTTTTTTCTACTAATTTAAATTTATCACAAAACCCATTTATTGTCACTAAAGCTTCCTAGATATTAGGATAAGTGCCCCAAGGGACAGAAGATCTTCTATTTCTTCTGTATGGTACCTGTCATAGCAACTTACACATGATGGGTGCTTGATAAATGCTAAATGAATAAAAACCCTCCACTTCTCAACTGAATGGAGAATCAATTGGAGTCAAACCAACTAAATATAGATAAAATGGATATAAATTTAATAAGCTTTCTCCTAATCTAGGATAAAATTTTTGTTTTTCTTTTTCCTGGTGCTATTGTCCACCTTCTTATTCTTTCTTTTCTGCAATGAAATATACTTATCTGAAATTATCTTTTACAAAATTCTCCTTACCCCACAGCTTTTCTTGTCTTTTCATAAGCTTTACAAGAATTTATAAAACAATAATCTTTATTTCTAGCACAAGTTTTTGCCTTTTAAGACAGGAATTCTTTATATGAAACTCCCCATGATTAGAAATCACCACATAAAATACCAAAATCATTAAACATCAAATAAACCAATTCAAAACACAGAAATACAATGTATACTGTATAGATATTCTGGTACACTAGACAGTTAATTGTACTGTACATAATTATGTCCCCCCCCCGCCCCGAGGCTGGGGTTAAGTGACTTGCCCAGGGTCACACAGCTAGAAGTGTTAAGTGTCTGAGACCACATTTGAACTCGGGTCCCCCTGAATTCAAGGCTGGTGCTCTATCCACTGAGCCACCTAGCTGCCCCCATAATTATATGTTACTAGTCACCATTACCTTGCTACTGCAGCCACAACAATTCTGGCTGCCAGTTCCTTGTAGTATTCAGTTCGTACAATGTTACAGCCATAATGACGCCGGGCCACATGCAAAGCCTTTGCATATAAAGAACTGATGTCTGTTGAAGTTACTGACACTATCCCAAGATTCCTTACATTTCTGAAGGCAGAATCTAGATAGTTCACTGATGTTCCAAATGGGTCCAAGTGTCTAAAAATCACAAAAAACATGTTAGTATTTAAAGATGCATTAATAACCACAAAACCCATAATAATTAGCCTTCTGGTTAGCTTATCAAAAAAAAACTCTGACAAAAGATATGTATTGAGCTCTGGGAAAAATAGTAGGAGAGATATTCCTATCAGACTATTTCACAGATATAAATATTTTACACATCTATAAATCAGACACGGAGCTCATATTTAAAAATATGTGAAAATCACATCCTTGAATCAATTTCAATCCTTGAAAATCAAGGAGAAAATCTGAGAAAACTCAAATCAGAAACAAACATAAAATCAGGGGACCATTGAGAGCTACAAAATTAAAATTGTTGATATTTTTTCTTAAGTTTCCCCCCCCCCTCAAACTAATTTAATTGGCGTAGGGAATCTACGAAGAAAGGGAAGTTCTTTTAAGAACTGACATGGGCAACTTAAGACTCTTGGAGAACTGCTGGGATCACTAAGAAAGTTAAATGACTTGCTCAGGATCACAGACTGGAGATGATGAAAGTGGTTCTTGAATAGAGGCCAGCTTTATACCCATTGTGTTACATAAAGCTGCTTCTCTTTTCTCATGCTAATATAGAAAAATTCCTCAATTAATCATCAGTAGTAGTAAAGTAACTACAATAAATAGCAGGGAAAGAACAAGTGCAGCTTATTTTTATCTTACATAAAGTCAAACGATCTCAAGTGCATCAGTACGTTGGCATCCATTTTGGTCACTTCAATAGCACCAACATTTTCTTCTCCTTCTTCAAGAGCTTCATCACATTCATCCTCTTCTTTGCTGTCCAACATCACTTTCATTTTGTTTAAATGGCAATTTTCCTGAATCATCGTCACAGAGTTTTCATTAAAATCATTAATAGTAACCTTTACTGCATTCCCAAGGTGTTTTGCCCACTGTAATCCCATTATGCCTTAGGAGAGACGAGGAAGAGAAGAAGTTATTTTATAACCACAAACAAAAAGAATGCAAATTACTCTTGTTGCAAAGAGTACAATTTTAGAAACATTAAAACACAAGTTTCAAATTCTGGATGTTTTTATAAGCAATTTTTCCAAGTCTGTTAGGGTATATATTTATTCAATATCAGTAAAAGTTATGTATTTTTTATTGCTAATAAAGAAAATCTGCATAGTATGTTTTCATTCAAAGTTCTATTAATTTTTTTTGTTATTGACAATTATGCATTTTTCTTACACCTAGGGAGTGCTGAAGAAGAAGAGCAGTAAACTTTGATATAACAGTCACCTGATGGATGGCGATGATCATCTTTGCCATGAGGTACAGACCCTTCCCTGACAAGACTGGTCATTTGGTTAGGGTGTAAGGATCATTCACAGACAATTTCAGTGCTGGAGACCCAGCCTGACCAAGCAGAGCTGATAAAAGAGCATCTCTCCTTGCCATCTAATCACAGAGGAAATCTGGCACTCTCCTCTGTGGCTTTAGAGAGCAGGCCTGTAGTCCAACCCTGCTGGTAGTCAGGCCTGTAGTCCAACCTAGCGATATTCTGTATGAGGACAACAGGATTGCTCCTGACTTCTTCTGGTTCTTTATTTATTGAACAATGATTTATTAAACACTTGTTACAGGAAGGGCCTTGTATTAGGCTCCTAATGGAATAAACAGAATATAAAACAAAGCAGTTTTGTAGAGAAATAATGATGATAGCTAGCATTTATAGCACTTTCTTTGTCTCAGGCACTATGCTAAGGACTTTAAAATTATTTTCTCATTTGATCGTCACAACACTCCTGGGAGGCAGAAGCTATTATTATTATCTTCACTTCACACATGAAGAAGCAAAGGCCTACAATGTTTAAGTGTCACACAGGCTAGCCAGTTTAAGAGACCAGATTTGAACCTGCAGGACCAGCACTCTGTCCCCTCACTGCCATGTGAACGCTAGAGTCCCAGTGTGATCTTGTTTGTGGTTGTGGGTCTGACTCTTAAGTCTCTGAGGGCTGAACTGATGGAGTCTAAATTCTTCCAGATCCTACCAAGCATAACATTTTCCTGGAAATTCTGTTCTTATTTTTGGCAGAACCAGTACAACTAGGAATAGAGACCAATGACCAGTTTCAAGATATTCCTATCTATTTAACAATAAATTCTTTGTTTATGACAACCCATGAAACAAAGAAAAAGGCAAAATGGTCCTCAGCCTCCTTTTAATTTAGAAGAAATGGTAGTAGAGAGATAGAAAATTCATTTTTTTAGACTATCTACAAAAGCCAATATTTTAGAACTGAATCCTATAAATCTTGATATTTTCTCTAGATAAAATTAGAAGATGGAAGAGGCTATAACAACTTGGCTCACATCTCCTTAGGAAGCAAATAAAGCTGGTGATGTTGGTTTTATCACTTGTTAAAAAAAAGCAAAAACCCCATGGATTTCATGAAACATTTAGTTATAGTGTGTCAAACTGCACATGACAAATATTTTGAAAGGACTACAAAAGAAATCATGAAAAATGGCAACTTATGAATCAAGACCTGTTGCAGAGGTAGGGAAATTATATGATAAACTTCTTCTAGTACATTTTAAGAGGTAAGATTCCCATAATAGCTTAAGACAGAAAATGGAAAGGGAGTGAAGATCAATGACATAGGAACTAAAGGATCTGGTGATTAGTTAGTTGCAGTGAAAGGGAAAGAAGCAGTAAACGAAATAAAGGGAAAGGTTGACTAAAAAATCCTGACATTTTAGATTTTGTGCTAGGGTTCTTAACCTGGGTTCCATGAACTTATTTCAAAAAATACTGTGATAGCTGTATTTCAATACAACTGATTTGCTATGTAAGCCTGGATATTTTATTTTATACATTTAAAATCATTTTTCTAAGCAATCTATAAGCTTCACTAAATTGCTAAATGGAGTCCATGCAACCCATAAAAAATTAAAAGCCCTAGCTCGACTGTAAAACATCATCCATGAGGAGATTAAAGGGGTTAAACTTTTACCACATCAGGTAGAAGGCATCCAAAAGAACTTTGATTAAAATAACTCCTAAGAATCAGAATGAGTCTGCCTATTTGGCTTGACATTACTGGTTTTGTCACCTTTCTTCTATGAATGTTGTAGTCATATTTGGGGACTTCTCCATTTATATTACCTTAGGTTTTCAATTTTATATCAAATTTTCCACCTTAGATACTCATGCTTCATAAATAAGAACCAACTGTAAAATTAAGTTTGCTTGGTTTTTTCTTTAAAATTCCTTTTCTTACCAGTGGCTCCAAAAGCATCCAAACATTCCAAAGGTTTCCGTTCCTCAGCCAACACTGCCAGCGTAGAGAATATCAGTTGCCTGGAAGAAAGTTTAAATGTTTAAGAAGTTTTTCCTTACATTGAATCAAAATCTTTGTCTATCTGCTATTTAAATGCTATTCTTTGGGTTACATAGAAGTCAAATTTTTTTTTTTAATGTGAATATCTTTAACATTTTTGAGGTGTTATTGATAGGGAGTGAGGTCCCTTTAAGATTCCTTTCTGATTGTCCAACCCCCATGGCTGACCTTGATTCACAAATCCTGGTCAAAAAGCACTCTTTTGAATATTTGGGCCTAGCCCCCACTATCTGCTCAGCTTCCCCCAGCCCTCACAAACAGTTTCTTCTCCCCAGAACTTGGTACCGCCCACAAAGCCCCTTTTAGGTATAAAAGAGCCAAGCAGGAGCTCTCTCTTTGCAGGAGGCCCTCCCAGCCAACACATGGTATCCTTCTGGCCACGTAAGGGTTCCTGCCCGCCCAGCGGCCACCTCTGGCCCCGGTGTCTTTCTAACTGAACTTTACTTCTAAATTTCTACAATAAACCTTTTATTTATCAATCAATTTTTGGGACTGTAAATTCATTTACAGGGGACACTGCGCCTCATGGGATCTTTGCACTGATACAATGGGATTTCCCTTTTCCTTTCTCTTATCATTATGAGCTTCTTAAAGTTTTTCTTCATTGGGCTAAACATTCCAAATGGTATGAATGAGGCCCTTGACTACCTTGAATGGACTATAGCCTTTGAATACTGTAGTTTACCAATGTCCTTCCTAAAATGTATCATCCAAAAACACACACTACTCCAGTTGCAGTCTGAGCGAGGAAGAGGAAAAGGGGAATGGCTTTGTCCTAATCCTATAGATGTAAGTTCAAATGAAGCCAAGATTGCCTTCTGTTTTTGGTAAATATAGCCTATTTTCTGTAATTTTCAAGTTCTATCTACTGGCTCCTTCCCTACTGCATACAAACAACTATATATTCCCCAACCTTTAAAAAAAAAAAAAAAAAAAAGCCCTCATTAGACTTGCCATCCATCCCTAGTTACAATCTCCAAGTTCCCCTCCTTTTTACAACAAAACTTTCAGAAAAAGTTGTCAACACGAATTGGCTCCAGAGCTGGGCTTTAGGAAAATCACTCTGGTAGCTATGTGAAGGTCAGATTGGAGGGGGAGAAACTTTAGGGAGACAGGGGAGATGATGACTTATGTAAGCAGAAAAGGCAGGATAGATGCAAATGTTGTGGAGGTAGAAATAGCAAATTTTGAAAAATGCCTGGATGTGTGGTTAGGGAGAGACAGGAGTCAAAAAGGGCAGCTAGGCAGCAAAGTCAGAGGTAACAGACAAATTGGATTTGGGGTACCTATTAGCTGTATGATCCTGGATGAGTCATGTAAACCTAGTTGCCCTGGTGCCTCAATTATAGAATGAGTTGGGGAAAGAAATGGCAAACCATTTCTAATCTTGGCTGCATTGGTTATTTTGTACAAAATCTTTTTAATTTAGTCTAATCATAGTTATCCATTTTGCATTCAATAATGTGCTCAAGTTCTTCTTTGGCCACAAATTACTCCCTTCTCCACAGATCTGAGAAGCAGACTATCCTTTGTCTCCTAATTTGCTTATAGTATCACCCTTTATGTCTAAATCATTGTTATGGGCCAGCTCTGTACTTAAAGCAAGGATTCTTACAAGGTGTTAAGTCAGTGGAATTAATAAGACAATGGTTATCTAGTTTAGCATGGTGATTAATAGTTCTCTAGTTCAGTACATGTACTTAGTACTTAATATAATTCTACAAGATACACACCTGTGATGTAATTAAAATAGAGCATATAAATAAAGCTACAACAAACTCAGCCAGAGCCAGAGCCAGAGATGGACTTAGAAGAGACCCAGAGACACATTCATTCCATCATCCACCTTTGTGGTGGCTAGAGGCTGAAGCACAAACCCTGGGACTCAGAGAGATTCACTTCATCTCACACCACCATGATGGCTGGCCTCTGGTACTTCCTCCACTGAGACCAAAGCCTGTCTGAAAGGCTCTCCAGAAAGCTGGCTGGGGCCTCAGGCAAGGAAACTAGATTGTGAAGGAGATAATAAAGGATTTGGACTTTAACACCTGGCTATTCTTGTGGTGATTAATCGGCTGAAAAGAAGGCTGCTCCTAGAAATCATGACCCCATTTCGACTTTATCTTGATATAGGGTGTCAGATGTGGGTCAATGCCTAGTCTCTACCATATCCTTTTCCAATTTCCCCAGCAATTTTTGTCAAATAGTGAGTTTTTATTTCAGAAGCTGAAATCTTTGGGTTTATCAAATACTAAATTACGATAGTCATTGACTATTATCTTGTGAACCTAACCTATTCCACTGATCTACTACTCTATTTCTTAGCCAATTCCAAACTGTTTTGGTGACTATCACTTTATGATAATAGTTTTAGGTCCAGTATAGCCAGAATATACTTTTTTCTCAATGATACATGACCAGTATAAAAACTAACTATATATTAGGGCATAAAAAAAAATTAAATTATGACGGAAATATTAAATGCATCTTTTTCAGATCATTATGCAATAAAAATTTTGTGTAATAAAGGATCATGGAAAGATAAACTAAAAATTAATTGAAAACTAAATAATTTAATCTAAAAGAATTAATAGGTCAAACAAGAAATCATAGAAACAATAATTTCAAAGAAAGTAACAATGAGAGAGCATACCAAAATTTATGGGATACAGCCAAAGCAGTTCTTAGAGAAAATTTTATATCTCTAAATGCTTACATGAATAGAGAAAGAGGGGATAGGTAAATTGAGCATGCAACTAAAAAGAAAACTAACAAATTAAAAATCCCCAAATAGCAAATTAAAATTCTGAAAATCAAAAGAGAGGTTACTATATAAAAAGTGAAAAAGGTGAACTTACTAAGAATGGAGAAATCAAACCAATAATTATAAGATATTTTGCCCAAACTTGTGCCAATAAAATCTGATAACCTAAGTGAAATGGATGAATATTTACAAAAATATAAATTGTTCAAATAAACAGAAGAACATAACTGCTTAAATAGAAATCATGTGATGCAGAGAAAGCTTCTGATACAATATACTATCCATTCCTATTAAAAATATAAAAGAAAATCACATAAAACATTCACATTTCTATATATTAGCAACAAAGCCCTTCAAGCAAGAGATAAATTCCATTTAAAATAACTGTAGGAAATATAAAACATTTGGGGGTCTACTTGTCAAGACAAACCCTGGAACTATAAATACACAAATACAAAACCCTTCTCACACAAATAATGTCAGATTTACACAACTGGAAAAATATCAAGTGCTCTTGGGTAGGCTGAGTTAATATAATAAAAATGACAATTCTATTTAAATTACTCTACTTATTTACCAATCAAACTGCTAAAAAATTATTTTACAGAGCTAGAAAAAAAAATAAAGTTCATCTAGAAGAACAAAAGGTCAAGAATATAAAGGGAATAAGTGGGAAAAATATAAAGGAAGGTGGCTTAGCCATACTAGATATAAAACTATCATAAAACTGCAATCATCGAAACTATTTGGTATTAAGAAATAGTAGTGGATCAGTGGAATAGATTAGGTACACAAAACACAGTTGTAAATGATTACAGTAATCTATTGTTTGATAACCCCAAAGGCTCCAGTTTATGGGATATGAGCTCACGATTTGACAAAAATTGCTGGAAAAACTGGAAAACAGTAAGAGGGAAACTAGGCATAAACCAATATCTCAAACTATATATCAGGATAAGGTCAAAATGAATACATGACTTAGATCTAAAGGGTAATACCATAAGCAAATAACGAGAGAAAGAAATAGTTTCACAGGTCAGATGTATGGAGAAGGGAAGAATTTATGATCAGACAAAAGAGAATATTACAAAATGTAAAATGGATAGTTGATCACATTAAATTAAAAAGATTTTGCACAAGCAAACCAATACAATAACGATGAGAAGGAAAGCAGAAAGCTGGGAAATAATTTTTGCAGTCAGTACTTCTGATAAAGGCAATTCTCAAATATATAGAGAACAGGGTCAAATTTATAAGAATATGAATCATTCCCCAATTGATAAATATTTGAAGGATGTGAAAATGTAGTTTTTAGATGAAATCAAAACTCTCTATAATCATATGAAAAAATGCATAGTCATTATTGATGAGAAAAATGCAACTGAAAATAACTCTTAAGGTACCACCTTACACTTGTCAGATTGGCTAATGTGACAGAAAAGGAAAATGATAAATACATTGTGGATGGAGTTGTATATTGATCTTACCATTCTGTAGAGAAATCTGGAACTATACCCAAAGTACTATAAAACTGCATATCCTTTGATCTACTAATATTACTACTAGGTCTGTATCCCAAAGTGATCATATAAAAGGAGAAAGGACCTTATGTATATAAATATTTATAGCAGCTGCTCTTGTAGTGGCAAAGAATTAGAAACTGAGGGGATGCCCATTAATTGGGGAATGGCTGAACAAGTTGTATAACATATATATATATATAATGAAATACTATGATTCTATTTGAAATGATGAACAGGTGTAGTTCAGAAAAACCTGGAAAGACTTGCATGAACTGATGCTGAGTGAAGTGAGCAGGATCATAAGAAATTGTAAAGAATAATAGCAACATCGTGCAATGATCAATTATGACTGACTTAGCTCTTTTCAGCAATATCCAGTGATTCAAGAAAATTCCTAAAGATTTATGATACAAAATGCTATACACATCCAGAGAAAGAACTATGGCTTCTGAATGCAGATTGAAGCATACTATTTTCATGATCTCCTTTCCCTTCCCCCAACTTTTTTTTCTTTTACAACATGGCTAATATGGAAATGCTATAAAGAATTTACAAGCATAACCTATTTCAGAATCCTAGACATCTTGAGATGGGAGGTAAGAGAAAATTTTGGAAGTGTAAAATATTATAAAAATGAATGATGAAAACTCTCTTTACACGTAATTGTAAAAGTAGGAAAAAAAATTAAGAATGGAAACCTTTATATCTATTTTACCCATAACGTAGCTGTATTTTTAATCTATGCAGTTAAAATCTAAACCCCCAAATATAGTGCTTTATTAATGTTAAACTTCCATATAAAATCCTAAATGAGTATAAGATTAATTTGAGTACAAATTTCAAGCATTCAAAATATTTTATTGTGACCTAATTGTTAGGAAGTTGAGATATCATCTACAGCATATTTTTGGCTTCTATCTACTGTCACAATATTATATCTGCCCTAACACATTGTTATTTACAGTAGCAGTGGGGAGGTACAATGGATAAAGTGCTGGGCCTGGAGTCAGGACGACTCCTTCCTAAGGTTCAAGTCTTGCTTTAGATACTTCCTTCCTATATGCCAGGGCAAGTCACTCATATCCCTTTTTGCCTCAGTTTCATATGAAAAATGAGCCAGAGAAGAACCATTATAGGATCTTTGAGAAGAAAGCCTCAAATGGAGACATGAAGAGTTGGACATCACTGAACACACATACCTATTTCTCCCCTAAGTTGATGATGACAATTTATTTTCCCATGAAATAAAAAAATTCTAAAGAAAACATTATGACCTTAAATATCAATGAATATATCAATACCTCAACTCAAATTTTCTTACCTGTTTAATTTCATTTTTGGATTAAAGTAGGAATCTGTTTTCTGAGGCGTAGAATAGTTAGGAAGAACTTGTATGTCAGTGTCTGCTTCTTTCAACACTTCACGGGATAGTTTAGCAGCAGAGGCTAAAAAAAAAAAAAAAAAAAAAAAAAAAAAAAAAAAAGATTTCCAAGGACTCATAGCTTCAATGTAGAATGTGCAAGCCTCTAATATATATTCAGGGGGACAACCATCCCACACTAATGTGCCACCATGCACTTTAAACTTTATAAAGTGCTTTTTTCATTACATGCCAGTAAAGGAGGGAGGTAGCGCAACTGTTAAAATCTCCATTTTACAGACTACAGAACTAAGGCTTAGAGACACTAAATGCCTTGATCTTTGCTAGGCAAATCAATCAATGACAAGATCAACAAACTAGAATCAATCAATAAGCTTTTATTAAACCTGTTCTGGCAGAACAGGCCAAGTTCTTTCTTGGGGGCATCAATTCTGGGGATGAGGTTTTGGTCAGACATGTTTCATTCCCCTCTGGATTTTGCCACTACCCCATCCCCTTCATTTAGTTCCTTTTTATGTACTGTCTCCCATTGTTAGACTATAAATTCTTTTAGGGCAGGGACTGTGCTTTTGCTTATATTTGTATCCCCAGAGCTTAGCACAGTGTTAATAAATATTTGATGCCTACCTATCTACCTGAATGACTTTAAGGTTATAGGCAAAAAATTAATATACGCCAAAATTACATACTAAAGTAATATACAGGTTATTTAAATTCAACCTAGAAGAGAGCACTAGCAATTAGGAGATTGGGAAAGGCTTTATGTAGAAGGTGATGTTTGAAGTGTTTAAAGGAAGAAGGTTTATATGGTGGAATTGAGGAAGGTGTGTATTCTAGTCATGAGGGATGGCCACTGCAAAGACAAAGAGATGGAAGTGCCATGTGAGAGAAACGAGAGACTACTTTGGCTAGAGGGTAGCATGTAGGAGTCTTCACATTTTCTTTTTAACTCTCTTACATTTTGGCTTCTGACCTCATTTAACCAAAACTTCCTCTCCAAAATCACCAATAATCTTTTAGCTGCCAAACCCAGTAGTCTTTTCTCAGTCCCTGTTCTCAATCTCAGCCTTTTCCAGTACTGATCAATATCTTTGGATAGACTCCTCTCTATAGGTTTTTGGAACACCATTCTCTCTTCCTCTTTCTCAGTTTTATTTAAGACCTCTAACCATAGGCTAGAGCCACAAGGCTCTCTTCTCCTTTTTCTCAAACTATTTCACCTGGTGATCTTATCACCTCCCATGAATTTAAGTATCTTTTTGCTGATAACTTCCTAATCTACTTATTCTGTCCAAAGTTTCTGTCGACCTTTCAACTACCTTTCAGAAATCTTGAAATGAATGTCCAGCAGACATAAACTCAGTATATCCAAAAACCAACCTCATCTTTTCTCCCGTATTTGCCCCCACTTCTTAACTTCCCTATTATAGTCAGAGGTATCTTCCCAGTCTCCCAGGCTTACAACCTAGGTATCATCCTCAGCTCCTCCACCATCTCTCCCCACTCACATCCAATATCTTGCCAAGGCCTGTCAATTTCTTCTTTACAAAATCTGCCTTCTCCTCGTCTCTGATCTCACCATCTTGGTACAGGCTTGCATTATGTCCCACCTAGAATACTGCAATAGTTGGCCCACAGGTCTGCCTGCCTTAAATCTCCCTCTATTCCTCCATGCTGTTATCAAAGCAATTTTCCTAAAATACATGTGTGTACACCCCCCCACACACACACACACAATTGCTTTCTTATTCGATAAACTTCAGGGATGAACTACTGCCTCCAAGGTCAAATATAAAAATCCTGTTTGATGTTCAATGTCCTTAAAAACTATCCCATCATTACCAGTTTTCTTACATCTTTTTTTGTATCGTACTCTTTGATGTTCCAGAAGAAAAGACTCCAATTCTCAATTCTAAGCATTTTTCTCTAACTGGGTCTGCAATTCTCTTAACTCCCTCAATTCTACCTACCCACTTTTCTAGCTTCCTTAAATCCCAACTAAAATCCCACTTCTGAAACCCTCCTAGTTTTAATGCTTTCCCTCTGTTAATTATTTCCTATTTGTCCTATATAGAGCTTGCTTTGTATATTTTTTTTGCAGTTTCTTTCGGTAGACTGTAAGCTCTTTTGAGGGCAAAAGCTGAATTTTGCCTCTTTCTGCATCCCTAGCACTTAGCACTGTGCCTGGCACATAGTAGGAACTTAATGTTTACTGACTGATAAATATCACTATAAACACTACCAGCAGGTAAGCTGAAATCACCTGCCAAATGTTTCAGAATCTATTTACTCTTATCCAAAGTCTTTATATATGCATCAGAACCAAGATTATTATGAGCTGATTAAATCTCATTACTTATTTCTTTTGTGGTTTTCAATGCCAATGAACAACAACTAAGCATGTACTTATTGTGAACTAATTTCAATGCAAGGTAAGTTGCTATTACACTTTGCTTTAGGGGCAAGAGATGTTACTCTTCAAAGATATTACCCCATAGGAGTTACTTTGTTTATTTGCAATCTTCCACTTCTTTTCTAGTCCAATTTGTAAATGGTTTTGTCATGTAAGACAAATACTCAGGTTAAGTAATTTTGCATTTGTTACAAGGACAATTTGAGTAAAAGTGCCGCTGTGGAAATCACCTTCCTTAAAGAGTCTGCTGGCTCATGATGGATTTTAGCCTGTATTTCAAAAAAAGCTTTGTTTCAAATGTGGAAATTATAATTTCCCCTATTGTTTAATGATTTGTTAATAGACAAGCTATTCAACTTACCTGCAATATATCTGGATTCAGTTTCTCCTTTGTTCACATGGCGTTTAATATGTCCTATCATATCAGTTCTTCGTGTGATTGTTGCTGAACAAATGATACAGTGATAATGGGCCCCCATCTTACTAGATGTCTATGAACAAAGCACACTTAATTAAAACACACAATATTAAACCTATATTAAAGCAACTTGACAGTACCTGAAATTGAAATTGGGGACAGAAGCTCTAATAGAAACACTCATTTTCCCATGTTCCTATTTTATTTAAACGTGAAACTCCCACATTACTTTTCTGTAGACTTTAGATTTAATTTTGTAATTTATTGTTTCCTTCTTTTAATAAAAATCGTACTTTACTTTCTATAAAGACCACCTGTACATTATGGAGATATTGCTATTGGGACTTTACTGAACACAAGTTAACATGTAATTTATTTATTTTTAGAATAGTTAAACTTTATTTTCAGTTTCAAAATCTCATTCCCTACACTCTTGAAAAGGCAAAAATTTATGCTTTACATATATTTACATTTACATATATGAAGTCATTCAAATATATGCTTCACTCTATACACCAGTATTGATTCAGTCACAAGAACTCCGTAGAATAGACAGGATTTTTCAAGTTCTTTGGAATTGTGGTAGATCACCTTAATGATTAGACTCTTTAGGTCTTTTTCCTTTTATCTCTTTGGAGATAGAACTAGTAACCATATTGTTTGATCAAAGCTTTTGGATATAGTTCCAAATTTTTATCCAGAATGACTAGACCAATTCACGGCTCCAACAACGAATTAGTGTGCATATTTTCCTGCATACCCTCCAGTATTTTATTTTATTTTCCAGTCATCCTACTTAATCTGATGAGTGTGAGGTGCTAGCTCAAGAGCTGTTTTAATATGCAGTTCTATCATTATTAATAATGAAGAACATTTTTATGATAATAGATAGCTTTGATTTCTTCCCCTAAAAACTGTTCATTCATATCTCTGGATAATTTATCAATAGGGGAATAACTTTTATTCTTATAACTTTGGCTCAGTTCTCTATATATTTGAGAAATGAGAACTTTATTTCATAAACTTACTGCCAAGATTTTCCCCTTCATTTTCTCCTTTTTCTTCTAATTTTGGCTGCACTAGCTTTGTGCAAAGATTTTCAAATTTTACGTAATCAAAATTATCCATTTTACCTCTTGTGAACCTCTATTTCTTAGTTATAAACTCTTGCCCATCTATGAATATCTCACATGGTATCATCCTTTTTATCTAAATCACATAACCATTTTAAGCTTAACTTAGGGTGTTAAGATGTTAGTTTATGCCTAGTTTCTGCCAGACTACATTCCAGTTTTCCCCAGTTTCTGTGGAATAGTGAGTTGTCATCTCAATACCTGAGAGTACAGGTTTATCAAACACTAGCTTATTTCTTTATGTCACATCACTATTCTGTTCCACTGATTAACTCCTTTTCTCATCCAATACCAAACTACTTGGGTGATTACAGCTTTGTAGTACAGTTTGAAGTCTGGAACTGCTAGACTCCCCCCTTCATTTACCTTCCTCTATTTCCCACTCTACTGATTCCCTTGTTGACCATTTGTTCTTCCAGATGAATTTTGTTTTTATTTTTCTTACCTCTAAAGTCATTCTTTGGTAGTTTGATTGGTATGATATGGATCAAACAAATTTATTAAGGTATTGTTATTTTTACTACATGGCTTAGCATGTCTACCAGCAATTATTTCTTCAACTATTTAGATTTTATTTGTGGGAGAGTGTTTTGTAATTGTGCTTTTATAAGTTCCTTTGTGTCTTTTGGCAGGTAGACTCCCAAGTATTTCATACTGTATGCAGTTATTTTAAATGAAATTTCTATATTTTCTTGACAGGTTTTGTTGGCAATATTATTTAGGAAAGCTGATATTTATGTGGGTTTACTTTATATCCTGCAATGTTGATGAAGTTGTTAATTATTTAACTAGTTTTCAGTTGACTCTCTAAATTTCTTTAAGATATATTGTTTAACATTTTGTACACAAAAAAAGGCTCAACTCCTATAATATTAGTGACAAAAATTTCACCAAGATTTCAAAAAATAATTTAAAAAAATTAAACCACTTCCTTTGGTATAATTAAATATAAAAGGGAAATAAAACATTAACTCTAAAGAATTAGAGAATTAACTTACATTCAAAATTAAAAAAAAAGAAAAATACATTTTCCTTTACATTCTTAATAGTTAACTACTAGACTGATTTTTAAAGTTACTTAAAAAAAAATAACAGCTTTTTATTTTTTAAAACACATGCAAAGATAGTTTTCAACATTCACCCCCTGCAAAACCTTGTGTTTCAAATTTTTCTCCCTCCCCTCTCCCAGAGACAGCAAGAAATCCAAAATAGGTTAAACATGTGCAATTCTTCTAAATATATTTCCACATTTATCATGCTGCGCAAGAAAAATCAGATCAAAGAGGAACAAAACAAAACTAGAAAGAAAAAACTAAGCAAGCAAGCAAACAACAAAGGTGAAAATATTAGTCCCCTCAATCCTCTACCATCACAAATTTATTGGAAGTGGCCTGAGTCATCTCACTGTTGAAAAGAGCCACGTCTATCAGAGTTGATCATCACATATACTCTTGTTGCTGCTGTGTATAATGTTCTCTTGGTTCTACTTGTTAGGATTTTACATGGTGCTAAATCAGTTGTCTGATACTTAACAATTCTCTAGTTCAGAATTCACACCTTTATAAGGAGTTAGCTCATTGGCCCCTTGAGGAGTTGGCAGAAGCCCATTCTCTGGGAGGATAAAAGGAGCCAAGACTCAGTGGGGAGAGTCAGTCTGGAAGAAATCAGTCTGGATTGGGTCAAAGAGAAGACTTCCCGTGGGTTCGAAAGTCCAGCAGATTCACAAGTCTAAAGGAAAAGTCTCCTCATGGACTTCTGGGAGATTCACTCTAGGATTGAATTCTGGGAAACCCACAATCCCACACTTGGAGGCAGAGTCTGATTCATTCCCACATCTACCTTCGTGCTGGCTGGAGGCTTTGGATTCAGAGGGAGCTAGAGACTGAAGCTGGCTGGAGACATTCTGACAGGAAAAGATTCAAGACTTTGAAGGACACCATATAGGATCTGGACCTTTAACTCCTGGCTGCATTCTGGGAATTACTGGTACTGGAACTAAAACTAAGGCTGCCTCCCCAGAAGCTCCCCAAGAGATCTACCCCTAGAGAATGATCGCAATTTAGAGACAACAGAACATTCACATCTACTCACTTCGCTTAGCATCAAATCATATAAGTACTAGACTGTTTTTTAATTTGAAGCAGTATGGGTTCAAGACTCTCCTTTACCACACAATGCTTTTATGTGATCTTGAGCAAGTCACTAAACTTCTCAGTGTTACAGGCTAGAGGAATCAAACTTTAAAATGGTTCAAATAAAATTGCAGGGGAAATATGGACTTAGAAAACAACAAATTATCATTATCTATGCTGTATTGCATTTTTAAATTTATTTTGCTAACCATTTCACAATGACTTTTTTTTTTTTAATTTTTTTTCCCTGAGGCAATTGGGGTTAAGTGACTTGCCCAGGGTCACACAGCCAGGAAGTGTTATCTGTCTGAGGCAGATTTGAAGGAAGGTCCTCCTGACTTCAGGGCTGGTGCTCTATCCATCCACTGCGCCACCTAGCTGCCCCCACAATCCCACAATTACATTTTAATGTAGTCTAGGCAGATGCTGACCTCAGTGAGTAAGATAAAATTTCCTCACCTGGGAATTTCTCATACCATTGAGATCACAAGTCTAGTCTCTATTTCTATTCCTAAGTTTTATTTTATGTGATGAGGAATTTGTCAGCTAGACATCAAATAATGTAAAACCTAAACAGCAATGATAATAGCTTGTTCTTTTCCTTTAAATTATGCCCATTACAATGCTATGAATTAAAGGGAAGCAAGGTCTATGTCTTAGATATAGAATAGGAAAAGTCCACTATGAAATATGAGACTTGATATTTTTAATTTTAGGGAAGGAAAAAAAAACAAACCTTAATTACTATAACAAAACAAGTTTTATTATTTTCTTAAAAAGTTCATTACCTGGTCTCCAATGAGGTTTGGTTTTACTGGTCGACAAGGTAAGTGACAGATGCACATCCTATAACCTAAAAAGGAGAATGGTCTTCAAATAAATGTGATATACGTCACTTTTTTTTCCTTTTCTTTTTTCTCTTTCTTTTTTTGCGGAGGCAATTGGGGTTAAGTGACTTACTCAGAGTCACACAGCTAGTAAGTGTTTAAGTGTCTGAGACCAGATTTTAACTCAGGTTCTTCTGAGTTCAGGGCTGGTGCTCTACCCACTGTACTACCTAGCTGACCCATATGTCACTTTTTTCAAACTTAACTTAAGATACTCTTTCAACCCAATGTACTCAGAATTCTTCAGTAGTTTGAATGATGGTTTCATGGGTTGACAAGGGTAAGGAAAATGAATCTATATCACTTGCTAAATCAGCCTTCTACTAATGTGGTTTTCAAATTTATCTAGGCTGTATTTTGTATTACAAGCGTACAATTGGTTGGTGAGCAAATGCATGAGTTTAAAACCTACTAGAGTTAAGTGTTATGCTACCATGTGCTTTGGGGAACAGAGTTACCTCCATATCATAATTAGATCAGGAATTTGGTTAGAGTGTCCAACATGTATGTGAAGTGCAAGCCCAAATGTTTATCTCACAGGAAAAGGTAATAGTAAATTCACTAATTATGTTTACATTTACATCAGTAACTAAATGAGTTTCTTTTTGCATGGTGTGCTGAAGAAAGCAGAATACAATCATGACATGAGTTTTGATCCTGACCTATCACCAATTAGTGGGTGGTTGCAAGAAAGTTTTAATCCTCCCTGGATTTCAGCTTCCTTAACTCTAATCTGCTTTGTTCACTCTATTGGAAACGTTCTCAAAAGTAAAATTCTTTATTGTTCTTCATAATTCTATACTATTTGATGCTGGTATAGCTCCTTGAAACCCCTTCCTTCTTTAGTACAGAACTGTAATAGTTATTTTACTTTTTTTGAAGACTTTTTTTGGGATCTATTTGCTCTTGTTCTACTTCTGGATCCTAATGAATATAATTACCCAACAGCCAATCTTTATTCTTTTTAAAAATCTGTATTCTTTCTTTTCTGTCATCTATTTTCTACTATCTTTTCTGTTTCTACGATTTTGATTATTAATGCTATGAAAATGTCTTCTAAAGCTTCATCTTCAATTCCAACTTCTTTACTGAGCTCCAGTTCTATATTTCTAATTGTCCATTAGACATCTACACATGGATAGCCTTAAACTATCTCAAACTGAATATGTCTAAAACCAAGCTTCATCATTCCCCCTCTCCCCATTGGCTCTTCTTCAGGCCTTTCTTATTTCTGTTCTGTTGATGACCAAGCCATTCTTACATTACATCAACTTCAAGTCTGTTTTCTACTATTCGAAAGAAAGAAGCCACTCATTTCACTACCATTACAAAGTCATTGCTTATGTGAAACGTGAAAAAATGAGTAAACAGATAAAGTTAGGTAGCTTAAAAATTAACAGCTTAATGCCATTTATAAGAACAAGACAATAAAACTTCAAAATATTCTCAGTTCATCAGTTCTTACTTGACAAGTAAGTGACTATTTTCATTCTAACCTAAAACAGCATGCTTTTCCTGAGGGGTTTTTATCATTTTGATTGGCCAAATCATGTCAAATTAGAGTTAATTAAATTGGAAGGAAACTCAAGAGATCACAATCACAATCTCAGGTTGGAATTACTTTAGAAGTTTTATAGGAATGGCTTCTATATCCTTAAATAATCATCTAGTTTCTGAAGACCTTAAGTGATGGAAAATGGTACTTCCTGAAGTAGCCCTTTTCATTTTTTACAAAGTTTTATTTATTTGGCAAATCACATGGTTTAATCTTTATTTTAAACATGAGGAAACAGATGTCCACAGATTGAATGACAATCAAGATCCATAGCCAGTAATTAGATCAAGTCTCCTAATTTTTGCCCACAATATTGTCTTCCTTGTAACCAAAAAGTGCATAAACACTTGTCTTGCTTTTATGACATTTACTCTAATTCATATGCACCAAAATTCAATTTGATGAAAAATAAAAATTATATTTTCCTTAAGAGCTTAGACTTCTTTACTGAAAATTAACAAACTAAGATGTTAATACATTTAAAATCACACAAATTTAGGCACTGAGCTATTTGAGACTAAGCTGGAAGGCCAAAAATGTTAGAAATAATAGCTGTTGATAAGTTATTATAGAAGGATCTAATTAAAATAGTATCCTTCTTACTCACCAAAAAACTCCAACAATAATAAAAAACCAGAAATCTGTAAGAAATGGAAACTGCCAACTTCCAAATGGATATGAAAGTGCTGTGATACTGTCAACAAACCAAACCCGCATTTTTCTTTTATTACTTAGTCTTAAGTGACAAAAAAGCTGCAGAAGCTTTATCTTGAAAATACTTAATTAAAAATAAGTGTGCCCCCTAGCCCTCAATACAGTGCATACCATATCCTATCCATTAAACATCTTACCTTCAAATTCAACAGAAACTTTCCAGTGCAAATTCTGAAGGTGACGATGAAGTTTATGGCTATAACAAGCTTTAAATTTTTCCTCAGGGCATAATGGACAAAGTTTTTTACCAGCTAAAAAGAAAAAGACATTTATAAAAGGAAATAAACTAGTTGTTAAAGAATTCTACAATTCTTTTAAATTCTACAATTCAATTAAAACTCCCTTTACCCCCAAATAACAGCTTAAATTTTTTGTGATAACCTCATCTTGCAGTTCTTGGCAGTCGTCAGGTAATATCCTACAACCTCTTTTTTAGGACCACTGATTTTTAGCAGTCTTTACTATCTCCTCCATATCTAGCTAATATTTTTGGTTCCACCAATGAAGGAAAAGAATGACACTTGTAGTGTCTTACACAAACTCTTCATATGATGACTGTCTGCAGGTAAGTTATTGTGGGGAACACTTCTTAAACCGCTTAGTTGAGCTTATAAGGAGTAGCAATTTCCTCATATAAATAGAACAGTAAGATAGAAGGAGCACAAGTAATTATGATATTTCTCTCTTCTTTTAGCAATAATGGACACCCTGGGGCAGCTAGGTGGATAGAGCACCAGCCCTGAATTCAGGAGGAACAAATCTGATTCAGGAGTTCAAATCTGATCTCAGACACTTAATACTTCTAGCTGTGTGACCCTGGGCAAGTCACTTAACCCCAGCCTGGGGGGGGGGGGGAATTAATGGACAGCCTGCTAGACAAAGAAAGAATATCCTCAGGCAACATAAACTGTGATAGTAAAAAAAAAAAAAAAATATATATATATATATATATATATTAAGCCAGGCACTGTGGATTTGAAGATTTAAAAAAAAAAAAAAAAAAAAGAAACCATTCATGCTCTTGAGAATATTACATTTCTTATTAGTGGAGACTGCATGTACAAATATTACACATATAAGTCATACAGAGTACATTCTGAACAAATACCAGTTGATTAGAAAAGTGGGATAATTAGGAGGATCAGGAAAGGCTTCATGTAGAAAGTGACACAGTAAGTATTCCTTGAAGGTAGAGAAGCAGTCTATGAAGGGAAGGGAGGTAAGAAGGCATTGGGGAAATTTAGTCCAGAGGCAAGGAGATGAGAGAGGGGCATCATGGGAGTTAAGAAAAAGAGAGGGCACTTGAATGGTCTATAGAAGGTGAAGAGTGTCACAAGAAGTATGGAAATATAGGTGGGGGCAAGGTGGTGAAAAGTTTTTAAAGCTAACCAGAAAAATTTCTATTTGACTGCAGGAACAATAAGAAATCCCTAGAATTTTTTGATTAAGGAACACCACTGGTTAGCTGTGCACGTTAGCAGTATATAGAAGATAGTTTAGATTAGGGAAGCTTGGGACAAGGGTCCCAATTAGAAGGTCGCTGCAATGAAGCCTAGAACTAAGGTTAGGCTATATAAAAAAAGAGGGATCAGGTCAGAAGTTGAGATATTTGGCAAAGGTAGAAATGGCATCTGATTGGAAAACATAGGGCAAGAGAAATACTAAGGAATAGTTTGTCCCTTTGATGGAAATAGAGAAGTTGGGAAAGTGATGGATTTTGAAGGAAAGGCAACAAGTTCTGCTTGGGACACATTAAGTTAGAGATGAATCTGAGATCTCTAGTTTGAAATGTTGACCAAGAGTTGGATGTGAAATTTAATTTTAGGGGAGAAAATGGTAGAGGGTCCATGATACAGCCTTAGGGAATCCATGAATGGGGGCGAAGTGAGATAAGGATGATTAGCTAGCAAGAGAAACTAAGGAGCAAGAGTCAGTTATTTTAAAAGAATCATGAGATGACCAACAGGATGATTTCAGAAAGGCCTGGAGAGGCTTATCTGAACTAATGCTGAGTGAAATGAGTAGGACCAGGAGATCGTTATACACTTCAACAACAATACTATATGATGATCAATTCTGATGGACATGGCCATTTTCAACAATGAGATGAACCAAATCAGTTCCAATAGAGCAGTAATGAACTGAAAGAGCTACACCCAGCGAAAGAACTCTGAAAGATGACTATGAACCGCTACATAGAATTCCCAATCCCTCTATTTTTGTTCACCTTCATAGGCTAATTGTACACTGTTTCAAAGTCCGATTCTTTTTGTACAGCAAAACAACTGTTTGGATATGTATACGCATATTGTACTTAATTTATACTTTAACATATTGAATATGTATTGGTCAACCTGCCATCTGGGAGGGGGAGGGAAGGAGGGAAAAAATTAGAACAAAAGATTTGGCAATTGTCAATGTTGTAAAATTACCAATGCATATATCTGGTAATTAAAAACTATTATTATAAAAAAAATAAATAAATAAAATAAAGAACCACAAGAGAGTGGTGTCACAAAATCCAGAAGAGAATAGTCAATATCATCAAGGCAGCTGAGAGATTAAGAAAACTGAAAAAAGATCATAAAGTAGTATCTTTGGAGAAAGCAGTTTTTGTTGAGTGATGATGTCAGAATGTAAAGGGCTAAGAATGGAGAAGGGAAAGATATAGGATGATAACAGGAGGGATTATTTGGGTATAATTTTGGGGATGGGGAATATAATAATGTCAACCACACAATTATTATTGATTATAAGCCTCAGCAATATGCCTAGATCCATACTGTACCTAGAATAGTAACAAATGAAAAGCTAAAACCCTTTACTTGGGTTATATTAGTACTACATAACTTGTATTTTAAACAATGTTTTTACATCTAATGAGGAAAATATATACAGTAGTATTCAAAAACTAATTGTATATGTTTTAATATGTGTGTGTGTATGTACACACAGACCTGGAGACCGGATCTAAAATTACATTGGCATAAGGAACTCTCAGAACAGGAGAGCCTTCCTAAATCGAAAAAAGATTTAAAGAGTCTTAGTTGTCTAGAGCAATGGTATTAAACTGAAAGCTTCCCAACCAGATTAAAATTTAATTGGAAAATATTTAACAAAATAATAAAAATGAAACAACATAGATAATGTTAATATATAGTTTTCTAAGTCAATAATGGGTAATCTGCATGGATTCTTGTTTGATCTGGTGACCCTTTTCTGCTTGATTAAATATGGCTAATATAGAGCACTAAGGATTAGGTGTTTTGGCCAGGGTCATGCAGCCAACTACTTTTCACAGACAGGAATGGGAACTCAGAGATTTGTTAACAAAGCCAAGAAAACTTCTACTCCACAATGCTTCTCCCCAATATGTTATTGTGTTTATGTCTGTGTGTGTGTCTCTCTCTGTCTCCATATAATTACATATGCATATTATATAGCCTCTTGCAGATATACGCATGTATACATATATAAACACATATGAACACAGATAAAATATTTAAAGGGTACATCCTACTTCCAAAAGCACCTAAATTGATTTGCAAATGAACAATACACAACAGTATAATTAATACACAACAATATAATTAAGGGTAAAAAAGAACAGAGTCTATCTTAAAAGAAGTTAAAAAAAAAAAATGATGTTACCAGGCACCTGAAGTTAACTGAAATCTGGATAATTACAACTTGGGTATTGAATCTAGTTGCAAGTTTTTTGGTGTCTACGTAGAAAAGAGAAACATTTAATCATAGTGTTTTCATCTTAATTAGAAGCAGTAATTTTTCCAGAACTAATCCCAAACAAGAATTTATTTAAGGGACAATGAGTAATTTTCTTTCTTTCTTTTTCTTTTGTGGAAATTTTCTTTTTTATTATTAAAACTTTTTATTTTCAAAACATTTGCATGGATAATTTTCTTTTCTTTTCTTTTTTTTAAAATAGTTTTTATTTACCAGATATTTGCATGGGTAATTTTACAATGTTGACAATTACCAAACCTTTTGTTCCAATTTTTCCTCTCCCCCATGGCAGATTGACCAATACATGTTGTTTTGGTGAACAAAAAGAATCGGACTTTGAAATAGTGTACATTTAGCCTGTGAAGGAAATCCAAAATGTAGATGGACAAAATTAGAGGGATTGGAAATTCCATGTAGTGGTTCATAGTCATCTCTCAGAGTTCTTTTGCTAGATGTAGCTGGTTCAGTTCAGACAATGAGTAATTTTCAATTACAGCTTTATCAAAGACACAAATCTTGAAAGATGATTCTCATATTGAACTTTTGTAAGACAAAGGACAAAAAACTAGATCTTAATTCAGTGAGAGTTTTTGTATGCTTGTCATAGGAAGGTAAAAAGAAGCTGAAAAAATAATAATCCAGGGACTATTTTCTATGATTTAACAATATATAAGTTAGAGAATCAAGATAATGATTAACATGGCAATTAGATTCTCTCTCTCAATTAATGGGTAACCTAAGCAAGTATTTAATAAATACCAGATCAAAGTCAATTAACAACTGAATTATTCAGTAGAAACTAAAAACATAGGTAATGTTTAAGAACTACTGCTTAATATTTTAATTTTCATTTTTTTTCTAGAATAATGTAAAAAAACAAGCTGTATTACTGCTTTTAAAAGTTACTTTAAAATAATGTTTGAAACGATGTATAATTTAGTACAAATTAGATGAACTAGCATATCACTTCCAAATTCTTGCTACTTGTTGAGTTGATGTGTGATCTGGCCATTTAATTTTTATTTAAATTGATACTGATGTGAGAAAAGCTAAGAAAAGAAATGGTAACATTTCACATGAGATCACTGCAAAGTCCTTCGTACTGTGCCCACCACATGAGAAGCATACTTTAAAATATTCTTATTTGATAGGAGGTAGGACAAATGCTCAATTTAATTCTTCCTTTCTTGTCTTTAATAAAACAAAAGCTGGATCTAAACCTTAGGACTTGAAAACCATTCTTCTTAACTGTTATAGGGAATTCCTTCTAATTAACAACATAATTTTTATTAGAATATGGAAAGAAATTTTTTTGAATGGTTCACTGTTCTATCTATCACTTTTACCTATAAATGATCTAGGATCACAGGTGTCAAACTCCTTGAATGAAATTAGAATGTAAATAGGAAATGTTTAATACAATAGACAATGCTAATTTGTGTTTTTCTATTTTGTGGTTTCAGGGAACATGTTTTTTTTTTCCTTTCTTTTTTAAAAAAATTTTTATTAACTTTTTATTTTTCACAACATATATGTGGACAATTCTTCAACATTAGCCCTCCCTTTCCCTCACATCCTTCCCTAGATGGTAAGTAGTGTCAATATATGTTAAACATGGTAGAAATGTTAAATTCAAGGAACATTTGTATTTCAGTCTTCACTCATCTAGATCCTGTTAAAAGTACTTCCTATTCTAAGGTTCAAATCAGCTGTTCCCTCCCAGTTCTTATAATATAGAACATTCCTCAAATTCTGGCTCTGGGCTCGTGTGACTGAACAAGTCACCCTATATTTCCTGGCCTTAGTTCCACACATGTAAAGATGGGGATTGATGGCTTCCAAGGTTCTTTCTCACTCTTAAATCTATGGTCTAGGTTTCTAGTTTTTTGAAACATCTCTCAGGTTCACCTCTTCCTATTTCCAATACCTTTGTTCACTGCAATCATAATAATATGCAATCATAATAATCATTATTCCAGTCTCTCTATTCTAATTCAGTATACATGTTACTGCTAATTTTCCTAAATGTGATTTTTAGCTGACCACTTTTCCACTTAAAATTCTAGAATGCAATTAAGTTTAAATTCCTAAGCTTGGTAAGCCCTTCATAATTTGATGCCAAAAAAACTTGACTAGGTTTCTTTTCTGCTGCTCCCAGTAAATACCTTCCACTTCAGGAAGGATAGTTTCCCTCCTATCCTCATACTTTGTATGTTACTACCTCTGCCCTGATATTCTAGCTATTCTCTTACCTGAAATGCCCTCCCTTCTCCTTTAAGGAGAACTCTCCATTAAGCCTTTTCTACCCACTTTGATTTCTTTTGAATTACTGAAATTATATGCAGTAAACACAAACATAACATTTAGTTATTTTAATTGAGGGAATCAATATTTCTTCTCTAGATTTATACCTTCTGATGGATGGGTATGGTATTTTATAATTAAGTATAAAAAGGTGCCTAAGTATAAAGTTATAGAAGACGGACATAGCCATTATCATCCTTGTAACACTAGCATTAAAAGGTAGTTTTATTATATCCTGGGTTAAGGCCATTACACTTTTTAAAAATCATGAGATACAACTATACTGAGAGCTAACATGAAACAATGAGAGTCTGGCCTGAGAATCAGGCAACAGCAGAATGTGAGTTACTGTTTTACAACTAGCCAAGTGATTGAGAATAGGAATTTGACTGAGCCTTAGTTTCTTCAGATGTAAAATAATAAAAGAAAAATTTCCCATTACTAGAGAAAGCCAGACAAGTTTTTAAGTGATATAATTTAAAACAAAAACATCGTTTCCAATGTAACACTCATTTATAACTTCAAGTATCAACAAAGTTTTTGCAAAAGATTCTATTACAATTTTTGTTTCGTTTGCAGGCATGGAATTTTTTTTTTTTTAAATTTTCTTACACAGCTACAAAAAGAAGCCTACAAAAACAGGATTTTAAAAAACAGAAATAAAAAAAAAAACAAAAGAAAATGAAACAGAATAAAACAATACTTTTTAGCACTACCAGTCTCAATGATAATTCTTTTTACTCTTTCCTATATGCCATTATGTGATGTAGCAATCTTTAAAATTACCCTTTTATACAGAAGAAAAAAGAGCCTCAAAAGTAATAAAGCAATCAAAATGACCTAGAAACATGAAAGAGAAATGGGGTATGGAATACTCATGCATCCTATCTTTGATGGTTCATAGACTTTTATTTCACGAGCTTAATTATTTCAGAGACAATTCTGTTTTGTGTTCAGTTTTTAGGGACTATGGGGTAGTATTTCACTATATTTTTTGACTCCCAGAAAATGATAGCATGAGCTGTAATACCTAAAAGCTGGAGAACAAGACTGCTTAAACAAAGACTGTAATTCAAGCATAGATTGTAAAATTAATGAATTAATTTTTTCACATTCTGAAAAAATGAGAAATGTTAGTATGTTCTATTTCTTTATATAATCAAGAGCCAATCTACATCAATGGAAGACATTACTTATTGGGAGTTATATGCACAGAAAAAAAAAAAAAAAGGCTTCCAACAACAACAAAAAGCAAAGCAAAGCTCAATGGCTCACAACAAATTTCAAAATTTAAGTTTTTTTCTCATCAAGATCCTAAAAAGCATTTCCTTGTGTTCTCCACAAATTGCAAACTAAGGCACGTTAATTTCTGTTCTCTTATAGAAAGAATATAATTTAAGGACACATTGTAAATTAGTGAGTTAATTTATTTTCTTAGAAAGTAGTTACCTCTTGATATAGATCAAATGGAGAAATATTATTAGCATATACAAGTAAAATCTTATTATAGTCACTATCATGAAGTATGAAGTATTTGACAAAAACTGAGGAATTTCCATGTTCCTACAAATGACTTTTGTTAATTGATAACAAAGAATTCCCTATTACAAATTCTTTGTTGGTTTCAGCTTCTGTAATATGCTATATTACATATGGTTGCTATGGTGATGAAGTGGATAGAGCATCAGCCCTGAAGTCAGGTGAACCAGAGTTCAAATGTGACCTCGGACACTTAACACTTTGTATCTGTGTGACCCTGGGGCTTAACCCCAACTGCCTCAGCCAAAAAAAAAAGGGGGGGGAGGGGAGGAAAGAAAAGTACTTGGCTTGGTACTATCTGTCTTTGGAGGAGAGTAAGACAACTCATGGCTGAGTTACAATTTTTAAGTTCACCAGGGAGCAGAAATGATTCTTTGATTCTTTTCATTTCTTGCCCCTCAGACATTCCAATGACCACCAGAACTACTGATCCTCTTTAGGCCCAGTTCCCCAGCTCCTTCTCCCTCCCAAATAGGATATGCAGAAAGAACCAGAAGCATGGAAGAGGGAAAGGGGTGAGGAAGTGTGTCTGTCATACCTCCCTCTTTCCTCTACTGGGTTCAGAGCATTTCATTTCACTCGCTAATTCACTCCTGAGAGGCTGGATTTCAATTCTGTTTTTTCTCCAGCTCTTGTAGACCTGGAATATGATTTTTTTTTTTTAAAGCAAATTTAATTCAACAGATATTTGGGTGTCTATGATGTACAAATGTTTCAGGTGATAAAAGCATGAATAAGCCACCAAGGCCTTTATAGTAGGGAATACTAGACATCACTTGCAGACAAGAAGAAATGTGGGTAAGTAGCCTAAGGCATGTAAGAGCAGAGCATTGAAAGCTGTTCAAAGGAAGGAGCTTTTCTAATGGAGGAAATGGGGGAGGAAGGAAGGAGTGGGCAAGAAAAAAAAAATTTCATGAAAACACAAGGAAATATTGAAACGCTTAAGTGAAATAATGCCAAGAAAGCAGAAATAGAAAACATACATATACAAAGCATGAATATGTTAGCTGAACTAAAACACTGACAAAATTGTATAAGTATAAAGAGGAAGACATCAGAATGGGACACAGAATAAAATAAACTAATATTAAAGTTTTTATTATTATTAAAAAAATATAGATTAGAGCCTGACTTTGTTGGGAATTTAATTGCATACTTTGATTTGAAAAATGAGTTACATTTATAATTTTGGGGGGACAGTGGTAGTAGAAAAAAGGTTCAGGAGGGATACTGCATTTGTATTAGATTGTGGAGGATAAGATTTCAACATACAGCATATTGCAGGAGAGAAGGATAATAATTATTAATAATGAAGTTATAAAATGTCTAAACTGAATGGTCATCATGTGTTTCACCTAAATATAAAATTCTCGAAATTTGATCTGCAGGTCAAAAAGTCATGGGGGCAGCTAGGTGGCCCAGTGCATAGAGCACCAGCCCTGAATTCAGGAGGACCTGAGTTCAAATCTGGTCTCAGACACTTAACACTTCCTGGGCAAGTCACTTAACCCCAGCCTCAGAAAAAAAAAAAAAAAAAAAAAAAAAAAAAAAAAAGTCGTAGCTAGAAAACAGAGTATAAATTCACTCTCAAACACAACAATTTGCTTATCTTCAGAGAGTTATTATACAACACTGGTGGTAACTTAGCATTTTATAAATTCAGAAGAGGTTACTTAAATGGAAATGTAGAAACATTTCAATGGAAGAATAAAAAACAATTCCTAATAGGTTAAGCAAACTGAAAAGGAAAGCATTTATTTTATCATAGAGCTATGAAAATTTGCTACTAGAAGGAATCTTAGCTAAGATTTGTTTCCTTTTAAGAAAAATCATCTGGGAAATTTGATAGTAGTTAATCTTTAGTAGAAATCAGATAAGAAATCATATAAGGAAAGGCATCAATACATGGGCATCAAGTCAGATGCTTTAAGAGAAGCTAAAGTTACTGTTATTTACATTCATTTGTTGAATAAAAGCAAATCTCTAGATAGAGAAAGATAGAGCAATTTGCTAGATTTTGAGGGGAAAACAACAGAGACAAAGATAGACACACATGTATGCACATGCTAAGATTAGCCACAGGCAGTTGGTTTAAGGAATATAGTCACTTACCTGTACAGGGAGGAAAAAAAACTTGCTAAAACAGTTTTGAAATGTATGCAATTGGTAATAATAGCAAGGGACACGAAACCTTTTTTATACTTGGCTTCTAATATGTTACAAAAATTTCAATAGGGAGTAGAGCTCACACTTGGTAGGTTCTTTGGGGATCCTGAGCAAGTATTGTGATAAAATAATATAGAAAGAAACCAAATCTATGCAAATACTTTTGTCAGAGGAGAGCTTGTAACTGCAAACATACCTGCATCAAGCTGGTCAGTATTTGATGAGGACACAGTGGAGGCAGAGTCACCTTCGCTCAGGTAAGCTAACTTCTCTAGATCAGTCAGCTGTCTTTGAATTGAGATGTGTGTTTCTGGGGGAAAAATGGGTCCATTTAATAGAATGACTTGGAAAAGAGCACTTTAATGGCATTTCCAAATTCTTGACCCCCTTAAACTAGGTTACATATGACGTCATACACATTTTCTGTGGCACAATTCCTCATCAATCACCCTGGGAGGTTGTATTTCCATCATCAAATGGCAAATTTACATGTATAACTTAGCAAATTTATAAATTAATAAGCGTGCCATAAAATACAAAAGGTTATAGAGCACCACATATTTTAATTGCACTAATCTACTTCTCTTATACTACTAATAAGAAGAATTTGTATTTCCTAAACACAGATTAGTTAAGAGGAGAAAGTTAACTGGGAGTATGCTTTGTGAGGAGAGAATGTAGTATGGATGCCCTGCCTGTGGGGCGAGTTTTTTGGAGTCAGCAGCATATGTGAATTGTCATAACTTAAGTCAAGCACCCAGGGTGCTCGTTCTACCTAACTCTTGACCCTGGGCCTGTTACTTGACCTTTCAAGAACATCAGTTTTCCACCTTTAAGCTAGGAGTGACATGAACAGCACTCTCTACAGAGAATTTGATGTAAAAATGTATGCAAACTTTAAAGTGATCTATATAAATATAAGATATTTTTAAAATGACCGAGTTATTACCCATTCTCCCTTCCTAATTTGTTTGGTTGTTCACCACAATGCCCATGTGAGTCAGACTCTTCCACTCTTTTACCACCATATAGTTCATGAGAAAGAACATTGGTTCCTACACATGGTTACATGTGCCACCTAACCAGTCTGCAGCCTTCTCTTTTGTATCAATCAGCACATGCAATCACTTTGGGTGCAAGCACAGCCATCTCCCCTGAGATCAAACTTAAAAGATCAGCAATGGATCTTGTGAATCTGAAATTCTATTAATGACCCTTTACAGCTAAATTACTGGGCATCTTTATTCTGTCCCACTTCAGCACAAGGTCTAGAAATTTACAGTTTTCTTGGCTAAGTAAGATGGGGCTTTCCTTTTACTCCCACAAAATTAAACTTTTTAAGCTTTGGAGGGGGTTCCTTAGAGCGTCCCAATTGTGCCTCATCCTTCCTTCATGCTTCTCTATCCCCCATGCCCTTGTCTTTCCTAGGGTCAGTGCCAGGATTTCTGACATGTTTGTCTCTATCAATCCATTTTATTATTTCATGGGGCAGGAGACACCTTTTTATAGCTTTATTTTTTTTTTTCTTTTCCTCTCTGTATTAGGTTTTTCTTGATGACCTTTTAACCCTATTATTGATTCCCTTTTACCTCCTTAAAATTATTTTCTTCTAGTCCTCATCTGGATTTTTCTTTCTATCTATCCTGTCTAGTAAAACTTGTTCATTCTTTATATTAAGTCTGAGCAAGAAGTTTTCTTGAGATCTTCAACCTTTTCTTTAAGATGTGCAATTAGCCTGCATATAATATATAGAGTGATTGCTTCCAGGAGGAAAATAAAATTCATGAAATCCTTATATACCACTGGAATACTTTTCCTAGTTTTCACATATCCTAGTATATAAAGGCTATGCTGTATATGTTAAAGAACAGAGGTCTGTTCGGATGCTTCTGAAACATGCCTTTTGCATGCTGCCATAGCAACCTACTTTTTTTTAATGCTGCTAGTTGCTGCCAGCCCCAGAGATCTGAGGACTAGATATCTGCTTTTAACTTATTTTTCTCTTTTCCAGTGTTAGTGCTTGCTAATTTTTCCAGACTGAAAACCAGTAGTCTGCTAATCATTATAAGAAAATATAGATCCCAAATAAGCAAACACAAAGAATACTTGTTAGAAGTTTCAAATATTCCAAAATCCTCCTTCTTTTTGCTTATTCTCCTCATTCTTCACTACCAGAGCTACCCTTGGCTTTGTCTGGATCTTTTCTTGCTCTGTCACATGTTATGTAAAAAAGTAAAATAAAATAAAAAAGTAAACAAAATGATTATATTACGTTAATTTGCTCTGGTGCAGGTACAAATAAACTGTGGCTCTGTGGAAATAAAACATCCAATGTCCTTCTTGATGATGTCTCTACTTTTTGGCCATCATCACTAGAAGCACAATGGATCAATAACTTTAGAGAAAATAAAAGAGTACAAATAAGATTTTTATAATTGGTTAAAATTAAGTATAGATTATATTACAAGAGAGACAAATTCATAATTAATTCCTTATACACTAAAGAAATGTATTCTTATGCCAATGACAGCTAACCTAACCAAAATAGGACATTTTTGTGTTTTTTCATAATTTCTCATTTGGTCAGAAGCTTCCACTTGTGGACTTTTGGCACTTGAAGGCAATGACATAAGAAACCTTAAGAGACCATATAATCCTATACTATTAGCATGTGTTTACTGCCTTGTTACCTTCTGATATGTTCTACTCCGGTTCTCCATCACTCCATGATCTCTCCATGTTACCCTGATCTCCTGACTCTAGTTATATTAGATCAATCTTTCAGGGAATCATTCCACAAATATAAACATATTTTAATAAATTGGTAATAAAAGGAAAATATGAATCTTATGTTCTCCTACAAGATTCATTCAGTATAGATGGAATATGGAGTATTGTGTGTGTGTGTGTGTATAAAATTTTATATTATGTTAGCCATAGAGATTCATGTTTAGATAATAGAGACACTATAACTCAGACTTAAAGAACAAAACAAAAATCTAAGATTATAGGCATTGGATAGAAAGACATCTTAAAGTATTCCAAGATATTTCAAATCTACTAATGTATAACCATGGATAACAAGGAATCTGACTTAAATACTTCACAATTATTTCTTACTATATATCATAATTTCACAATTTAATAAGCAAACCTCTTGATAAATCAGATGAAGCCAAGATGCTGTAAGGCTCTTTCACATTTTCCTCCTGTTCTGCTTCTTTCTCACCACTCTTCAATTCCATTTCAGATACAATGTCTTTATCATGACTGTTGTTGCTTAATTTCACTGAATTACTAAGTCCATCTAAAGAATAAGAAGGAAATCTGTTTTATAAAGACAGTTAAGTGCTTAATTATTAACCAATGCATTAAAATACTTTCATTTTAAGTTTCTTCTCTTAATCATGTAACATGAAATCTTTAAGTAAATAAACTCAAATACCCATATAACTTAGGGACTTAAAAAGTTAAGAAAATCAGATACTTTCCAGGATAATTTCTTTTATATATGATGACATATCACAAAGATTAAGTGACTTTGTCCAAAGTCCCACAAATAACTAACATTTATACAGCGCTCTAAAGTTCACAAATGTTTTGTGTTAAGTTATTTCATGTGAAGTCAATACTACAAACACTGTCAATCTCCATTTTCTGGATGAGGAAACAAGTTTTTTGAAGAAATGTGAATTTTTCATGGCCATACAGATAGTAAGTCTCAGAGGCAACAAGTAAATTGAGACCTATGTACAGCAATAAGCTCCCTCAATGTAGATTTATTGTGGTTACAGTTAGAGCAAAGGGAGCAAATACTATCCCAAATTGTTGTCTCTCTTGCTATGTTTAGGGCTTAAATTTAGTACCCTTTGTTGTGCTTTCCTCTGTCCCTCAAATTCTGCACCAAGTGACCGCTTCTGTAACTGGCTGACTACCAGCTACTAAACCCTGTTGAGAAGTTCTGTTTCACACTAATAGAATGTTTGCTGCCTCATCAGAGTGCATAGAGTGTTCAGGAAGGATGAGCCCTTTTCAGGGCTGCTCATCCACCTTTGACCCAACACTTACCTGTGGCTCCAAGAAGCAGCAGGGTATGCTCTGGTTGCACTCTGCTAAAGCCATCCTGGCAGATAAACTAGACCAGGCTGAAGGTAACCCAACAGGCCTCAAACTTGTCAGTGATTTAGGGAGATATCTATTCCCACACATGTGGAGATTTCCTCTGATGGAATGTGTGGATAGGAATAATTTTTCTAATGGCCATGAAGGCAGCTGAAGCAGGTGCTATGGAGCAATCAGAGCTTGGTCAGGAGATACCAAGACCATTTATTGCATCTTAGGCCATTAGCAGTCACCTTTTAACTCTGATCCTACCACTGCACTTGGATGAATCTCAAATGACAACTGTCTAACTCTGGGCTCACTTGAATCCAATTAACCACAAGTCAGGATATCACTGCATGATGTCACTGGTCCTCCTTAAAAATGAAGGATGAACAATTGTCTTGTCTCCTTTCAGTATTTGACACAATGGTTCAAATATCACTTCAAGATCTCTGATTATTATGTTAAGCTTAACATGAGATAGATGGCTTTCCTTAGCTCCAGAAAGCCCAACAAAATATCTAGCCAGCCTTCCCTTTAGTTATCACTGTTAAAAATAAATATTTTCTCATAATTAAACTCAAGCTAATTGTTTATCTTATTTAATTACTAGTATCCTACAAAGTTTCATAATTTTAGAATATTGTAAATATCTATTATCTCATCTACTTTTAAAATATTTTCAGTACTGATGATTTCATCTGTATGAACATTTTCTCCACTGCTGTGTATTGCAAAAACCCTTATGCCTTAATACACTCTCCTGTAGTAAGTGAAAAATTCATCAATGAGACCAAACTGGGGATAAATCTTTCCAAACTTAAGGAAGCTGCTCCTTAGAACAGATGTAAAGGCTGTCCCAAAAGTCTTAGTGTAGTTTAAATGCTTTAATAGCTAATAAATATTTGCTATTGAATTAAATTTATTATTTCCTTTCCAGCTTGTGCCCTTTCAAAGCCCAGTCATTTATAATACTTTTGAGAATTACTCTCAAATCACAATCATCATTTACAGCACTATGATAAGAAAATACATCCCAAATTCCAATGAATTGATTTTGGAAATAAATTTTTTATTAAATCTTATTACTTTTATTTATTTTTGTTAGTTTATCCTTATGTAGCACCTTTTCTCCTTGAGATGCTAAAATCAATTTTTCAATAAACTTGTAGGAAACTAGACAGATGCCTTAACAGTGAGTGGTAAATCTCCGAGTATTAACTTTTCCATATTATTTCTTTCATGGCTCTTCCTCCTCAATAGTTTTTGGATTTTACTTGTTTTTATTTTCCCCAGGCCTAGTCCTATCTATACCCATTGTCCTGCTTACTAGGATGTATAGCAAAACACTCAATTGCACATTAAGGAGCTCAAGGCATCTATTCATGTTAACTTCAGACAAATGCTGTAATCTGCTCTGGTGAATGAAGAGCTAGCCAAAGTCAATCAATCATGTCCCTATCTTTCATTTATAAGGGTTCTCTGGCCCGTGGGCCAGATCGGCCTGCTGCGGGGTTATGGCACATGGGCTGAGGGGAGGAGACAGTGAGTCCAGCCCTCCAAAACAGTCTGAGGGACAGTGAACTGGTCCCCTATTTAAAAAGTTTGAGGACTACTAAGTTAACATTTCTAAGTTTTGTTTAAAAAAAAAAGAAAAGAAAAAAGAAACAATTTTTTCCCATTATCTTCTCCACATACACCAAAACTCCAATACAAATTGCAAAATTATTTTATCATAAGCCTGTAAACGTTCTCACCAAGCTCTGAGGACAGGGGCTGTTGTTCCAGCTTTCTTTGTATTCCCAGAACTGGGTTCAGTGGCTGGCACACGGGCATTTTATAAATGTTTGTATACAGTCCATGCCCACCAATAACGCAGCCATACATTCATTCGCTATTACTTGAAGAAAGTGAAACATAATTGACAGAACTTTCTGGACCCAGCCAAGAGCTGTGGAAGCCAGTAGACAGGAAATGTTTAATATAAAAATCTTTCAATGATTTAGAAAAAGATGAAAAGGGAGTAACTTGTCTGGGAAACTACTCTTTCACGGCTTCAAGTCCGATGGCCCATACTTATGTGCCTCCCCAAGTTTAATAAGATAAAACACGCTCTTACAAGGCCTCCAAGCCTCAGAGGCGGCTGGGTTCGAACGTCCAGAAGACCAAAATTCAAATTCTGCCTCAAGGATTCTGTGGCTCAGTTTCCCTGTCTATAAAACACAGTCGCTATCTCCCGGGCTTGTATCAGAATATTATTTGAACTTTTTTTTTAAGCAGACCTTAATGGGCGGTACACCTATATACACATGTACATCCACGTGAATACAGACGCACACTACGCGTGCACCTGGATACAAGTGAGTGTTTGCGGGTACACCCATAAAGTCAGACCTTGGGGGAAATCGGCCCTCCTACCATTGCTTCCGGTCACACTGGATGCGGCAGTATCCCAGGGGCCTCCGCAAGCGCGCGTCAGACCTCCTTTGGCACGTGGTGCTGCCTCAGTTTCCCCAGCCTGACTGATTTTCGGACCCCCACACTCCCGCAGCCCCTCCCCTTACTGCTCTCCGAAGCAGCCTCTGGGGTAGCCTCCTCAGGTTCGGGCTCAGGATCGGGCTCCGGCTCGGGCTCGGGCTCAGGTTCCAGATCTGGCTTCGCTTCTGGGGGCGGCAGCGTCGCCGCCTCCTCCGCCATGTTCTCCATAGTTACCACTTCCACGCCCAGCCCCGTCTAGGGCCCGAGGGGAGCCCAGGGGGTGGTGCTGTGGGTCGCTCCCAACTGCTCACGCTATGGAAGGCCGAGGGTAAAGTGGAGAAGAGCGAGATATATCGGCTAAGGTAAGGGTGGGGGAATGGGAGAGAGCGTCCGTGCTCCTCAGGCGGAGACCAAGGGAAACACCGGTATTCCGCGATCCCGGAGGTTCCCCAGTCCCTTAAGTATTAAGCTTCCACCGCGCCTCTGCGCACTGACGTATGAGGAGCGCTGGCCAATGAAGTAAAATTACTCTGTCTCCATGGCACGTTCACTGTCACTCCGACTCTATTCTCCACCCTCTGAACAATGAACGAACTACAACACCCAGGCTGCACTGCGAGGCCAGTGAGTGAGGAGGGTTAACCGGGGGGAGGGTGACTGTGGGTGTGGGATGGCATTCTAAGCTCGAAAGAGGAAAGAAAAGCAAACCAAAACAAACCTTGCGCGTGAGCTTCCCGGGAGCTAAGAAAGAACTACAATTCCCAGGGGGCATTGGAGCAGAGGGAGCCTTGTAAGGGCTTGGGCCTTGGCGCTGCAGCCCTCTGGGGTGAGTAGTGCTTCTCCGGGGAAAAGGGCTGGGATGTGGCGGGTGTGTGCCCCCTCCCCCCAGGCTGGGTCCTCAGTGGTGACTGCTTGAAAGACCCTCCTCGGTCAGGTATCCTCTCTTTTTTTGCTTTTGTTGTTGGATACATTTAGTTACTTTCGGCCTTCTCCCCCTCCCGCCCCCGCCCAGTCTCCTGTGTTTCCTGTTGGTGTCTCTGGGCGAACTTCCTGTGCCTGGGAGAGTACCCGTTCCCACCTCGCCCTCAGAGAGCTTACAGTCTAGTGCTGGGGCGGAGGAGGGAAACCTCTGCACGGACGGGACCGTGGGGGTACGTGTTGGGCTCGGGGTTCGAGGGGAGATTCCCAGGGAAGGCGTTCGGGTTAAAGAGAAACGTGGAGCTCGGGTGGGGACTGGAGCCTAGCGGTGGAGAGGAGGAAGCTCCAGGTGTGAAAATGCCCTGAGTGTGCGGATGGAATGCCTTAGGCAGGGGCAGCGAGGAGGCCCGGGGCTCCGGATCCCGGGGCTGAGCCGGGAGGATGCCGGGAGCCTTTGAACCCCGCCCGGGAGGCGGTAGTGAATCCGAGGGGGGCCTGGGACGGTGACTGACTCGAGGAAGCTGCCCGGGGAGTCGGAGGTCCCTAGGGGAGGGGGGGAGGGTCTGCGCTGGGTGGGGGCCCTCCCAAGCGTGCCGGTCCCCTTCCCCGCCTCGTGTCCGCAATGGTAGCCCTCCTCTACGTGGGGATGTAAAAGTCCGAGTTTGAAAGCGTTTAGCTGTCCGCCACCCTAACCCTCGGAGGGCTGTGGCCCCAAGAGACTGGCCCACGTGAATACTGCTTTTTAGGCTCCAAACCCGGCGCTTTTCTATCATATTTTACTTTTACTTCCCCAACTTTATAACCTTCAATCAACAAATATTTAATAAGAGCTTTGTGCCTGTGCTAGGTACTGGAGATACGAGTAAAAAGGGCATACAAGTACATATAAAGAAATAGCATAAATACATATATATATATATATATATATATATATATATATACATATATTATATATATATTTTTTTTCTGAGGCAGTTGGGTTAAGTGATTTGCCCAGGGTCACACAGCTAGGAAGTGTTAAGTGTCTGAGACCAGATTTGAACTCTGGTCCTCCTGACTTCTGGGCTGGTGCTCTATCCACCACGCCACCTAGCTGGCCCACATTTGATTAGTATAGCCTTCATGTGGGAGATGATGCCTGTCTGCATCTTATGGTAATAGAAATGGCCAGCGTTTATAAGTCTTTTAATGAGGCAGAGGTAAGGTGGGAGTGTATCTCAATTGTAGAGATCAGTGCAAAGGCACCTGGAGTGGAGGCGGCCGGCGGCATGAAGGGAATGGTGGGAAGGCCACTTTGGTGGAAACATAGTGGGAGAAAAGAAAAAGTAAGAACAATTTCTTTTTTTTTTTTAAATAGTTTTTATTAACCAGATATATGCATGGGTAATTTTATAGCACTGACAATTGCCAAACCTTTTGTTCTAATTTTTCCCCTCCCCCCCCATGGCAGGTTGACCAATACATATTCAATATGTTAAAGTACAAATTAAATACAATATATGTATACATGTCCAAACAGTTGTTTTGCTGTACAAAAAGAATCGGACTTTGAAACACTGTACAATTAGCCTGTGAAAGAAATCCAAAATGCAGGCAGACAAAAATAGAGGGATTAGGAATTCTATGTAGCGGTTCATAGTCATCTTCCAGAGCTCTTTTGCTGGGTGTAGCTCTTTCAGTTCATTACTGCTCTATTGGAGCTGATTTGGTTCATCTCATTGTTGAAGATGGTCATGTCCATCAGAACTGATCATCATACAGTATCGTTGTTGAAGTGTATAATGATCTCCTGGTCCTGCTCATTTCACTCAGCATCAGTTCATGTAAGTCTCTCCAGGCCTTTCTGAAATCATCCTGCTGATCATTTTTTTTTTTTAAACTTTATTTATTTTTTTTATAACATTATCCCTTGTATTCATTTTTTCCAAATTATCCCCCCCTCCCTCCCCCCAATGACAGGCAATCCCATACATTACATGTGTTACAATATAACCTAGATACAATATATGTGTGTAAATCCCATTTTCTTGTTGCACATTAAGTATTAGATTTCGAAGATATAAGTAACCTGGGTAGATAGACAGTAGTGCTAACAATTTACATTCACTTCCCAGTGTTCCTTCTCTGGGTGTAGTTGTTTCTGTCCATCATTGATCAACTGGAAGTGAGTTGGATCTTCTTTATGTTGAAGATATCCACTTCCGTCAGAATACGTCTTCATACAGCATTGAAGTGTACAGCGATCTGGTTCCGTTCATTTCACTCCTGCTGCTTATTTTTAAGTAAGAACAATTTCAAGGAACCTCTTAGAGTAAATAAATAACTAAATTAAAAATAAACAAACAAATAATTAAATAGAGTAAATCTATTGCTTTGTTTTTTTGCTTTCTGAACAAAATTAGATTGGAGCTAAGCAAGCAAAGGGGAACTGAATCTTTCCGTCCCCCTGTCCTCCCTACTTGTCGTGAGTGCCATCTTCAAAAAGAAAGAAGTTTATAGAATTGATGAGTTAGAGTGGACGTACCTGATTTTATCTGTAGGCTTTCTGGTTAGATCTGTTTCCGCTTGAGTTGCAGATGTGAATTTGGATTTAGGGTGGCTTGTATTTAAAATGCCTTATCTGAGGGTTGATTTTTAGTCTCTTTGTAGTTTAAGCTGGAAGGGACCAGAGAGCACATAGTACAAAGCCTTCATGTTCAGAAATGCAATAACAGAAGGACATAATGAAGTGGACTTAATAAGGACTTATTATTATTGAATTGTGTGCTCTTTGACCCCAAGTTTTAGAGCTCATTCCATGGCACTTAAGAGTTATGTGTGTTAACCTTTCAGCTTCACTTTTCTTATCCATTAAATGAGAATAACACCTGATATATAGACCTCACAATATTTTGAGGCTCAAATGAGATCGTGTATGTAAAATATGTGGCAAATTTTTAAAGTGCTATATCAATGTTAGTTGGTTAGGATGCTATTTTTATAGAAATAAAAACTTTTATGAAGCATAGTGGTGAAGCATTTTTAATCTTGGGGAGTCTAATAATAGCCAACATTTATACAATACTTTTTGAGTTGAAAACTACTTTACAAATACCTTATTTGATCCTCATAACAGCATCTAGTAGGTGCTTTTATTTTTCCCACTTTACAGATCAGGAATCTGCAGCAGACAGGTTAAGTGTCTATGTCAGAGGTTAGTGACTGTCCAGTGCTATACAACTAGTGTTTGAGGTCATATTTGATCTCAACTTTTGCTGGCTCCAGATTCAAAGCTCTATCAAGAAATTCCCAGCCCTGTAGATACCCTCCTTGCTTAATTGACTAATCTCATTGTTGGAATGTTCAGAGTTCATTATCAAGTACTTTGGAAATTTGGTCTGTGGCTAGATAAATATGTAATTATAATGATTGTTGCCTAATATGTTTAGATCATCGTATCAAAGAATTTAAGAAGGGATCTTTGAGATCATTCAGCACAAATCCTCATTTTAAAAATTACAACTTTAAAGCCCAGAAAGGGAAGGTCTAAAGTAAAAAAAGTGGCAAGGGGGCCAGAACTAGGATTTAGAACTCTGGTCTTCTAATCCCTAAATTTACTTTTTACACTACATTAGCAATTTGTTATAACACTTGGACAAATCACATTTAAGGGATTGGGTGCTATAGGAAGTTTGACTTTTGATTTTAAGACCATACATATCATGTATACAGGAAAGAGAAGTAGGAATTTTGAAAACATCAAGAATTGGGTTGAGTTTCATGTACTGACAAAGGATCTTACTGAGCATTTTTATATTAAGAGAAATGATTATTTCTTTCATATAATTGATTTTAGGACCAAGTTTTTTCCCCTCTATTCTCATCCAGAAATCAACCAATGTAGGAAATGTTGTTCATGTGCGAATCCAGTCTGGTTGGTTAAAACTTATCAAAGACAATAAAGAAATTCTAGGTTTAGGCCAGTGGGTGCATTCCAATTCTGTTTCCACTGTCTTGCCTGAAAAATATGCATTCTCCCTTTTGTTATCCTAATGATATGGAAATTGACAAATGTCTTGAGATTTTGGTGCTCTTTGTCTTGTACCGCCAGACCCTTTTAGGATTTTAGTTTACCTTTCATTATATTTATTCTAACTTGTTAACCTTTTAGAGTTGACTTTCACCCTCGTGCAACTCTTTTCTTTTTCTCTTTTTTTTCCCCTTAAAAGATTCTTTTAATTCATTGCATCCTTTGAAGAAGGACCTCTCTTCCTTTTTTTCTGATGTCATTTGGAATTTAAAATATACTTAGCACTTTCATGTTTTTTATTTTGAATGATTTTTAATAGCATTTTATTTTTCCAAATACACGCAAATATAGTTTTTAATATTCGTCTTTGCAAAGCCTTGTGTTAGAAATTTTTATCCCTCTCTTCCCACCTCCCACTTTACTAAGAGAGTAAGCATATAGGGATAGGTTAAACTTGTGCAATTCTTCTAAATCTATTTCCATATACGTCAGTGCATCCCTTTTCAAAAGACTTTATAAATATGGAAGGTTTCCATCTCTATAATAAACCTATTTATTGACTGCTTTCTAGCTATAGTCAATAAAACTGATTGTGATTTCCTGAAATTCTCTGAAATTTTTATTTATCACACACACGGACACACTGAAAAGCTGAAGTCTCATAATTTAGCTTGGTTTAGCTTTGGGAAATTTATACTGTCGCTTTTCTTGAAAAAAGATTACTGTGAATCAGTTTATGTTGTTAAATTTACTTTGAACGCAGTTTGTCACCAAACAAAATTTCAGATAGCACTGTTTTTTTTTTTTTCCAAGTTAAATTTTATTTTTTTAATCAACAACAATCATTTCCCTCCTGCCCAAACTCCCTCACCATCATTTGAAAAAGAAAAACTCTTGTTTACTTATATGTAGTCAGTAAAACACATTTCTATCTTAGCTGTGTCCATAAAAAAAAAAAAAAAAAAAAAAAAAAAAAAAAAGTATCATTTGAGGTTTTCACCTCTCTAATAAAGAATTATTTCATTGAAGAATGTTTCACCTATGGGTCTTTGTGATCTTAGTTGGTCTTTATGCTAATCAGAGTTACTAAATCTTTCGAAGTTGGTTGTCTTTACAGTATTGATGTCATTGTATAAATTGTCCTGGTTTTACTGTTTAGGAAAAGGGAAAAAGAGCTTAGCTTAGTCAAGGACAAAGATTTCATAGGTCAAAGTATTTTTTTTTTTTTTGTCTGAACTCTTCATCTTATTTTTTTATTTCTAATTATCTAATACTTCCCACCAATTGCATGTAAAAACATTTTTTAATATTATTTTACAGATGTGAAAATTGTGTCAGAGAGGTTAACAATTTGCCTCTAGATAGTAAATGTACTAAGTCAAGTCTACTGAGTCTGAGAACCTTTTATTCTACCATTCTGTCTCTATTTTATTTAAATCAATAACATACTTAAATGTTCTATACAACTTGTCACATAAGCTCTGTCATGCAGATTAAAAAAAATTATCATTGTATCATTGTCATTAATTGATATAGAAAGGATAATTCTGAAACTCTAGAAATAGATGTGATTTGTTTTGTCTTAGGATGTATATTTTATATATATATATATATATGTTTTTTTTATATATATGTGTGTGTATATATATATATATATATATTTTTTTTTTTTTTTTTTTTTTTTTTTTACAGTTTTTTATTGACAGAACACATGCATGGATAATTTTTCAACATTGTCCCTTACAATAACTTCTGTTCCAACTTTTCCCTTCCTTCCTTCCACCCCCTCCTCTAGATGGCAGGCAGTCTCATACATGTTAAACATGTTAAAGAATATCTTAAATACAATATATGTGTACATATTTATACAGTTCTCTTGTTGCACAAGAAAAAACCTGATATTTTTAAAAATGATTTTTAGTTTCACTAGTTCATTATTCCTGGCTCTTTTATGTATACTATTTTGATACATAGTCTTAGGAATCCTAGTAAAGGTTTTCAAAATCTTTTTTTTTTTTTTTTTTTTAGTTTTTTAAATTTTTTTTTTTTTTAAATTATTGCTTTTTATTTACAAGATATATATGCATGAGTAATTTTTCAGCATTGAAAGTTGCAAAACCTTTTGCTCCAACTTTTCCCCTCCTTTCTCCTACCCCCTACCTCAGATCACAGGTTGACCAACACATATTAAATATGATAAAGTATAAGTTAAATACAATATATGTATACATGTCCATATAGTTATTTTGCTGTATAAAAAGAATTGGACTTTGAAATAGTGTACAATTAGCCTGTGAAGGAAATAAAAAATGCAGGTGGGAAAAAATACAGGCATTGGGAATTCTATGTAGTGATTCACACTCATTTCCCAGAGTTCTTTTGCTGGGTGTAGTTGGTTCAATTCATTGCTGCTCTATTGGAAACTGATTTGGTTTATCTCATTGTTGAAGAGGGCCACATCCATCAGAATTGATCGTCATATAGTATTGTTGTTGAAGTATATAATGATCTCCTGGTCCTGCTCATTTCACTCAGCATCAGTTCATGTAAGTCCTCTAGGCCTTTGTGAAATCATCCTGCTGGTCATTCCTTACAGAACAATAAAATTCCATAACATTCATATACCACAATTTATTTAGCCATTCTTCAATTGATGGGCATCCCCCCAGTTTCCAGTTTCTGGCCACTACATAAAGAGGTACCACAAACACTCTTGCACATACAGGTCCCTTTCCCTTCTTTAAAATCTTTTTGGGATCTAAGCGCAGTAGTAACACTGCTGGATCAAAGGGTATGCACAGTTTGATAACTTTGAGCATAGTTCCAAATCGCTCAGTGTCCCAGTTTTCCCACATCCCTTCCAACATTCTGCATTATCTTTCCCTGTCATTCTAGTCAATCTGACAGGTGTGTAGTGGTATCTCAGAGTTGTCTTAATTTGCATTTCTCTTATTAATAATGACTTGGAGCATATTTTCAAATGGCTAGAAATAGTTTCAATTTCTTTGTCTGAGAATTGTCTGTTCATATCCTTTGACCATTTATCAATTGGAGATTGGCTTGATTTCTTATAAATTAGAATCAATTCTCTATATGTTTTGGAAATGAGGCCTTTATCAGAATCTTTGTGTAAAAATGTTTTCCTAGTTTATTGCTTCCCTTCTAATCTTATCTGCATTAGTTTTGTTTGTACAAAAACTTTTAAATTTAATATAATCAAATTTTTCTATTTTGTGATCAATAATGATCTCTAGTTCTTTGGTCATAAATTCCTTCCTCCTCCACAGGTCTGAGAGATAAACTATTCTATGTTTTTCTAATTTATTTATAATCTCATTCTTTATGCCTAGGTCATGGACCCATTTTGACCTTATCTTGTTTTACGGTGTTAAGTGTGGGTCAATGCCTAGTTTCTGCCATACTAATTTCCAGTTCAGAAAATCAAATTCACAAATATAACAAGGAGAGGCTTAGACAGTAATTTGGGGGAAAAAAAATTCTGGGAGTTTTAGTAAATTGTAAGCCCTGTAAGGATACATATATAAGAGATATAAAGATCCAATCCAATCAACATAGGGGGTGAGAGAAAATGAGTCAAATGTGACACCAGTGTTGTCAAGTGTGATACCTGGGTGACTGGGAGTTTGGTAATATTTCCTGCATTAATAGGAAAGTTAGGAAGAGGGGATGTTAAGAGAGGATGAGTTTTGACTTGGACCTGAGGAAGAGTAGGGCTGGTTAAGTAGATATGAGATTGTTAGCACAAAGGTGATCATTGAATCTTCTATGAATGTAAAGTGTACATTGTAGCCAAATTGTAAAGAGCTAACCAAGCCTGACCGGGAGTTTGTAATTGATTCCAAATAAAAGGAAGCTAGTGGAGTTTATTATGTTAGGGGAGTGATGTAATTGAGGCCTGTGCTTTAGAAAAAAAGCCGAAGTTGAGGTTTGGGGTGTGGATTAGGCTGAGGGAGAGTAGATGCGGATTGACTGATTAGATAGCTATTACTAGTTTTGTAAGCCTGGGCAAGACATTCTATCTCTGCTTAAATCCACTGGTGTAGGAAATAGGAAACCAAAGACTTAACTAAGTTTATAACTAAATAGATATAAGGTAATAGACAGAAGACCTAGGTGGAAATAAAAATATGAATACCTAGCAAATGATTGAATATGGAGAGTAAAAAGGAATGACTGGCTACTTGGTTTCTCAAAAATCCTGGGCTAAAACAAACACTTGGATTCAGGATTTTTAGCAATCCAAACAGACAAAAGTTTTGTCCCCACATAAAAGAAACATCCCAATCTGAGGGTGAAGGAGACATGTTGGGATTGAAACACTCTCAAAGTTGGAGTTCAGGTGGCAAGATTATATACTCTAAAAATAGGTGTAGTTGAAAACAAGTGCCAGATTTAGGAGGGGACATTCCTACTCAGACCCAGAGATGGTGGAAAAATTCTTGGGATCCCTTATCAGTAATAGGCTTAGGTACAGGAAGTTTCTTTTTGGGATCTCATACTTGTAGGAGGGGATCTATTGTTAACTAAGCTGAAGAATGATTGGGGCCCTTGGGAGCAGTGTTAACTGTTGATTTTCTTTGCTTCAATGGGCATTAGAAACAATTAGCTTAAGTGACTCCATACTGGGGACCTATCATTATAATATAACATTAAACTACAATCAAAAAGTATTACTACATTGGCCAAGAATGGCATGGACATTTACCGTAAGGTTTATGATGCCCATCATAGAAATAGGGAAGTTTAGAAAAACGTGAATTCAGGAGAAAGATGATGAAGTTTGTTTTGGACAGTAAATCATACAGTCTCTCTTAGGTGATTGAACTTAAAGAAGAAAGATCACCAAAAGCAGAATCTTATTTTCTCAATGAGAAGTGGTTGTATATTGATAATCCCTAGGAAGAAGTGGTTCGCTAAAAGACTTGGAGAAATATAATTTCTAATTATATTTTTTTATCTTAACTTTTCTTTTAGCTTTTCACAATGTCCAAGAAAGGATCTAATGGTAAACAGGAAAAATCTCCAAGAAAGGACACATCTCCTTCATCCGACCTAGTTGAAAAAGTAAGAAGCCTCATTTCATTTTACAAATAAAATATTTTCTCACTATTATTTTTGTTTTAAAGCAGAAAAAATCAATTTTTAAAATGGGACATAGAAGATGATTGTTTCCTTTTTGTCTAGATTTGCTTGTCTTAGGACCGTTTTACATCATTCTCCTCATCCTTTTATTACTTAAAAAAAAAGGAACTTCTGGGAAGTTGAAGGGACATGACATTTTAATAATATTATTTTTTAGTTTCTATGGATATTATTTAGGATGGTTATAGGTTTAGTTTGGGATGGATTAGGGAGATTTGTTTACTAAATATTTCATCATATCAGAGATTAGTGTTTTTTAATTGACCTGAAATGGAATGTGAGATATTAAATGGGTAGTTTCAAATATTATATGGATATGAATGTGGATAAGTCTTAGAGATAGTCATCAGTGTTTGTTAGCCAAGATGAAAGTCATTTCCTGATATGATCAAAGAGGATAGCTAAAAAAATTTCATTCCCTTACCTCAAACTGAAAACCTTGGAATGAATTAGATTCTTGGAAAAAATAGGCATGGAAATAGTGTGGGATATCATTTATTGTCAACACCTCATTCAGTATATTTAAAGTAGGACTTTGGGCTATCCCTAATATATTGCTTATCTTATTGATGGCTCCAGAAACTGGCACTTAGAGGCCAGGTCAAAGCTTTTTAAGTTTTGGGTGTTCATATGAACATCCAATGGTAGTCACTTTTTTTTTTTTTTTTTGTTAATGATACCATCCTTGGTTCCTTCTCCTGAGTAGCATTTATTTTGGGAAAGAATACTGGAGGAGGGTTGCACACCAATCCACTATTTGACTTGACTCACCATAGTAAGGTATCATTAGCATTCTTTTTTTCTTCAGGAGAAATTTGTATGCATCCTTCACTCTTTTCCTAATCATAATAAGAAATAATTAATAAACTTAGCCTATTGTGCTTGCCATATGCCAGATACTCTGCTAAGCACTTAACTGTTATTATCTCATTTGAAACTTTCAACAACCCTGTGAGAGAAATTATTTTTCTGTTATACTAATAACCAGTTATTCATATTGGGATCCAGGGTTTTTCTTCTTTTTATTTCCTTATTCAAAGCTCAGTCCCTATGGGTCAGTCTTTGAGGAATACTCCTGACAGATGAAATTGGTTGGGAATCATCCCCATCCAGATAAACTAATCTTGTTGAATTTTAGCCCTAAATACATTAAGTTCAAGCCCTTAAACCTCTAAAGCACCTCTCTCCCCCAGTTGTTCAACGAGTTGGGGATAGATTGTTTTGCCCCTTTGTACTAGTGGCAACTGAATCTCATTCAAGCCACGTTCTCAGCAGGAGGGACTGAGGGCTTTTAGCCTACTTCCCATTTGAAGTTTATCTACTCATTAAGAGTTAAATAATTAGGGTTGATTTTCATCTGTCAAGGTCAGTCCCATTTTTCCTTCAGTGATTTCTATGGTTTTGTCTTTGATTGAGAGAGACTATCGACTATTGATTTATTGGTTATTTTGTTAGCCTAATAATTACCCCAAAATTGTCTCTTGGGCTTATCGTTCATCTCACTTGGGAGGAAGGTGCTATTTTTATATCCATTTTACAGGTGAGGAAACTAAGACATACAGAAATTAAGTGACTTGTTGAGGGTCACACAGCTGGGAAGTATCTGAGACCATTTAATTTAGGCCTTCTCGACTCCGGCTCATTGCTTTTATCCACTGCTTTACCTTACCTATCTGCCTAGGTTAGCAGTTGTGATTAACAATCACAAGATTTATCTAAGAAGTTTTCTTTCAGTGTAGGACGTACATTGATTTAGCTTGCTAGGAGAATTGCTAGGAGAAGACAGAAGGACAAAGGCTGTAGTAATAGTAGTATGTTGTATTCATTTATGGATTAGTGTGATCTACTATTGATTGCTGTTGCTAATTTTGTAATCAGAAATCATGTACTATATGCTAATTTTTGTGTTTTTTTGATTTAATGGAGGGAAAATTTTAATCAGTGGTTGCTCTGTTAGAATAACTTCTAAGGAACAATAAAGCATAGGTTCTTAACCTTTTTGTGTTATGGGTACTTTGAAGCTGCCTTATAATATTTTAATACACACAGAATAAAATACATAGGGCTTACAAAGAAAACCAATTATATTGAAATGAAAATGCATTTTTTCTCCCCATCCAAGTTCACAAACTTACTGATCTATATCCAAGAACCCTTTGTTGGTCTAGCAGCCCCAGGAGGGAACCCTTGATCTTAAGCTAAAGAAAGTGAATTCAAGGGAATCCTTGATTTGATGAAGGTGACAAAAGCCACAGTAGACCAGGATTACAGTATTTTGAAGGATTTCTAAATTCCTGGTTTTAAGAGAAACTTATTTCTCCTGGTAGGCAGATTCTCATGTTTTTGTGACCAAGCCATTTCTCCTCTTCTGGAAAATGAGGGAGTTGGACTTAATGATTTATAAAGTCCCTTCCAGCTCTCTTTGATCCTATTAGTACTATGATTTATACTGACTTACCTAGGAGTTTTAGCATGAGAATGCCTTTCACTAACAAGATGACCACATATTCTTAGGGGCTTCCTGTGGGCTGCCTTAAGAGGTAAATAATTTTGTCCACTTTTGATTGCTATCCACAGTTGCTACTAAAAAAGACCCCAGAATGATTTATGTTGTGGTCCATCCCACTTTGCCCCAGCATATTGAGCCTTTCTCCTCAGGAGGATTTCCTGGCAAGAGTTTTCCTTACTTTAAAATTATTTAAACTTCTGTTTGATTCCTGACTCTCCTGTTGCTAGCCTTTCCTGTTTGGCTCTAGCCACCCACAGGTTAAGGGGCTGTTTCCAGTCCAGATGACATACCTATTGCTTGAAAAGTCTTTGAGGGCAAGGATTGTATTGTTTTTTATCTTGGTATACCCAGAGCTTAGTATGGTGTCTTCATCATAACTAGTCTCTTAATGCTTAATTGAATTGGGTAGAACACTCCTGAAGGCCAAGTAACCGTTAAAGAATTATAGAAAGTTAAGTTAGAGGCCTGGGAGGTCTTTGGATATACATTACTCAATTTTATATAAGAAACCAAGTCTTAGAAAGGGTTAGTGATTTCCATACTGTCATAAAACATCTCTAGATCCAGAGTTGAATTCAGGTCTACTGCATTTCAGGAGCATTATTTATTTATTTATACCACATCTGCTTCTTCCCATCTTACCTCTTAGATTCTTTACATTTTATTATTATAATGTCTCACGGTATTATCCATTGAATACTTAAATATAGGTTCATTGAGATATATAGAAGGCACTCTTTATAGCATTTAAAAAAATTAAACTTTCTCCTCCTCACTTTTTTCTCTTGAAATTTTTAGGAAAAGAAGCAGAAAAGAATCTCTTCAAAAGCACCAACTCCTAGTATCTTGTCTTGTTCCAGATGTTCAACTTCCTTAGGGAAGAGAACGTTGGTAAGTTTTTAGCTACCTTGAATAATTTAAATTATATGTTGACATCTTGCTTCTTCCCTTTGGTGTTTTTGTTTTGTTTATCTTATCTTTGTTTTGTTAATCTTTTCTTTATAAAGATTTTATACTTTGATTTCTTTTTTGATTGCATATTTTACCTTCCTTTTCCTCTTCCAAAACTATATTAATTGTTACACTTCTTGGACTAGAATACATTTCTGCATGTTAAAAAATCTTACAAATTTAGTAACAGAAATGATAAATGAATGCATGAAGGGACATATGGGACTTACAGGTAAGGATATCCAGGGGATAGAAAGTGAGATATATTACTTTGGTTAATGACAAGAAGAGTAGCTGTGAAACTTCCATTATGCCTAATATAGAATGCTTTACGCATTTTTGTTTCTTAGAATTTAACTTTCATTTCAATTTACTTTTATCAGAATAATCTTCATTCTTTAAAAGCAAGGAAACAACTTCAATGGCTCTCTTTTGTTAATGGGTTAAAGTATAAGAACTTCTATAATCTGGCATTTAAAGTTTTCTCTAACAGATTTTACCCAACTCCTCCAACGTTATCTCCCATTGTTAGCCTATACACATATTTTATTCCAGCTTGCCTAGTTTCCTTGCTGTATGCACCATACTCACCATGGAACTCACATGAGTTGGTGAGCATGGAACTCACCATGCTCATTTCTTATTCCATGATTTGGCTCATATTGATTTCCCCAACTTGGAAGGCCTTTATCTTTTACCTGCCCATGGCTACAATGCTGAATTAAAGTAAGATTACCACTTATTAGGGATGCAACCTTAGAGGAGTCTCTGAAATTCTGAGCTTTTGTTTTCTAAATTATATTTGCATTTATAGTATCCTTCTGAGAAAAGTGCTCTTAATCACTATCTAATGACATTTCCTTTGTCTATCTTTCTTGACTTCTTTGTAGCCTCTGACACTGTCAATCATCTTTTTTTTTTTTTTTTTTTTTTTGGATATTCTCTCCCCTATAGGTTTTCATTTCATTACTGTTTCCTTTTTTTCCTGCCTGTATGCCATTTCCTAAATTTCCTTTATTGAATCTAGAACATGTCTGTTAACCAGGCGTGAGCCCACAAAACTTCTCTGGGCCCCCTCTACCATGTTATTTGATGATCTCTTCAGATCTCACAAATTCAGTTAACATCCCTATGCCAATGATTCTCCAATCTCTTTAATCAGTCCTGCTCTCATTTCTGATTTCCAGTCTGGCATCTCCAACTGCCTGTGGGCATCTCAAACTGTATGTCTCATAGATATCTTACTCATCTTAACTAAATTGAATTCATTATCTTTTTCCTTAATACTCTTCTCTTTCTGACTTCTCTCACTGTTCAGAATGCCATCATCCAGTACTAGGTGTCATCTTAATTTCTTCATTATTTTTTTCAGGCTTTCATATCTAGTATATAATTAAGACCTGCCAATACAACATCTCTTATATGTCTTCTCTTCTTCCTTTTGATATTTTTGCTGTTTTAGTGCAGGTCCTCCTCACCAAATGTCCTGCACTCTTGTAATAGCTATTCTAGTATATTTTCCATTCAACTACTAACCTAATCTTTCTAAAATTCCAGTCTGACCATATCACCTCCTTATTCATTAAACTTTTGAGAAGGCTACTTATTATCTACAGGATCAAATATAAAATTCTTTGTGTGGCTTTTAAAGGCCCTTTTTAACCTGTTTCTTTCCTAGCTTTCAAATCTTTGATACTTTACTCATGTACTCTACTATCTAGTGACACTGTTCTATCAACTTAATGGCTTTCCTGCCTGCCTTCATGTTTCAATTTGTATCCTGCTTTCTGTAAGAGACCTTTTCTTACCCTCAAATTCTAGTACTTTCTGAAAATATTTCCAGTTTACTCTTTTATAGTTTGTACTTATGCATTTGAATGTATTCTCTATTAGAATATAATTTTCTTGAGGACAGAGACCATTTTAGGTTTTCTTTGTATTCCTGGTGCTTAGCACATTGCTTGGAACATAGAAGGCACTTAATGACTGTGTATTTGTCCATAGTCTTTAATTTTTTTTTAATTTTGAAAATAGCTTTTTATTTTCAAAATACATGCAAAGAGAAGTGGGCAGCTAGGTGCAGCAGTGGATAGAGCACCAGCCCTGAAGTCAGGAGGACCTGAGTTCAAATCTGGTTTCAGACACTTAACACTTCCTAGCTGTGTGACCCTGGGCAAGTCACTTAACCTGATTGCCTCAGCCAAAAACAAAAAAAGCAAAGAAAGTTTTCAGCATTCATCCTTACAAAACGTTGTTCCAAATCTTTCTCCTTTTCTCCCCCCCCCCACCCCTCTCCCCTAGATAATAAATAATCTAGTGTAGGTTGGACATGTGCAATTATTCTAAACATATATCCACATTTATCTTTCTGTACAAGAAAAATCAAATCAAAGAGGAAAAGAAAAAGCAAATAAACAACTTAAACAAAAATACTATGTTGTGATTCACATTCAATCCCTATAGTCCTCTTTCTGGATGCAGTTGCTGACCATAGTCTTTAAATCAAAAATAGGTTTATATGATATGATAAATGAGAATAATTTTACAAAGCCTCATTAAATCATTCAAAATAAAAATAACTAATTTAGAAGATTCAGAATATTTGATCATTTTTCATAGGATCATAGATAGAAAGGAGTTTAGAGATCATTTAGCATAAACTACCCTTTTATAGCAAAAAAAATAAAAAAAAGAAATAAACCCAAAAAACTTACACGTAGAGAAATTACTGTCTTGTTTTGCTATGTGTGTTTTTCTTTTTTTTTTTTTTTTTTTTTTTTTAACATGTCTTGGACATTCCCAAGTAGTCTGTAAGCACCAGGGGAAGTAGCCTTTAAATAAATCGTATCATTGCTTTGCATAGTTTGTGTTCTTCAGTTCTTGCTGATGTATAAATTTTCTTTTTTAGAAATCTGATGATACAGACGTTTTATACTGTGATCCAAAAAGAAGAGAAGACCTTCAAAGGTAATTCCTTATTGTGTTAATTTCTTAACATTTTTTTGGTTAATGTGGATGGTGAAGCTCACAGTAATTCAAAATCTATTCTTAGTTTTATTTTGTGCCAAATTTGGACTATCTTTTATTAGTTTTGATTTAACTGTTTTCTTCAGTTTTTGCATGTACATATTGTCTCTTATTGACATGATACACAAGTTGTTTGTAATAGCAACTGTCAGTATCAGTCTTAAGAAAATTTTCAGTGAAATAAAAATTTCATCAGATAAGTAGTAAGTAATTTGACTTTATTTCATCCTTAGAAAATTTACTAAAAGTATTAGCATGATAACTTAAAATGTGAATCTATAAAATTTATATTATGTCTGTGAGCTCTGCATAAAATTTATACTGGTGATCTTTGCTGAATTACTTGGTAGCAGAAATAACTAGGAGAACTTATGAGATGCTATGGAGGGTTATACAAAGAGAAAATAGAATTGTGATATGTGATCAAAGGAAATCAATAGCCCAATGAAAAAAATCATTGATAATTAGAGAAATACAAATTAAATATACTCTGAGATCTCACCTTCTATTCATTATATAGATATAATTAACAAAAATGGAAAATTACAAACATTGGGCTTTGGCAAAACAGGTGCATTAATGTATTGTTGGTAGAGCTTTGACTTTTCTGGCCTTTCAGGAAAGCAGTTTAGAATTGACCAGAAAGTTAACTGTACATACCTTTTGACCAAAAATTGCTACAGGATCCATATATACAAAAATAATTATAAAAGTGTTGGCAAAGAATTAGAAATGTAGGAATTCCCATCAATTAGAGAATGGCCAAACATTAAATTATAGCATGCATTGTAATAGAATACTATTATACTCTAAAAATGATGGGAGACAGCTTATTTTTCTGACTTCTCAATAGGATGTTATAGTATTTTATTTTTTCCAATTGCGTGTAAAATTTTTTTTTGACGTTTTTGACGTTCTTTTTTGTAAGATTTTGAGTTCCCTTTTTTCTCCTGTGTTTTCTTATCTCCTCCCCAAGACAACAAGCAATCTGATATAAGTTGAACATGTGCAATTATTTTAAACATATTTCCATATTAGTTATGTTGTGAAGGAAAAATTAGAACAAAAAGGAAAAACATTTTTTGAGAAAGAAAAAGCAAACTAAAAAAAAAAAAAAACTAGCATCTTTTGATGATCTGTATTCAATTTCCATAGTTCTCTTTGGGTATGGATGGCCTTTTCTTTTATTTTCTTTATCTTTTTTTTTTTTTTTTTTTAGTAATAATTGTTTTCAAATACATGCAAAGATAGTTTTTCAACATTTATCCTTGCAAAACCTTGTGTTCCAAATTTTTCTCCCTCCTTCCTCACTTCCCCTTTCCTATAGACAATAAATAATCCAATATAGGGTAAATATGTGCTGTTATGGGAGTCCCTTGTTAAGGGCTATGGGGATCTAATTCTGACCAGAATAGAGTGTGTCATGTGAGAGGACGATAATGACACAAGGAGAAGAAAGGCCATTACAGGGAAACCTTTGAACCTCTAATTTATTTCATCCTTGTATAGAATATATAGTTTTTTTAAGTACAGCAAGGTTATTAAAAGAAAACCATACATTTGTAAGCAGTACCTGCATCATTAACTGTGTTTTATGATCTCCAGACAGACATCTCTGATTGTCAGGGTCATGTCGATTCCCCACGAGTCTGTCGGCTTTGCTCAGAAAATTAGATAAAATTAGAAAACCAAAACATTCCTTTAGTTTCTCAAGTGTGCTATGATTTGTAACTGCAGAGACTCAGAGTACTGGCCCACCCCTTTGTACAGGCCCCTTGAACCCTTTACAGTCTTTCTGGGTTCCACACTTATTTGTGGTCCTCAACAATCTGCAATTCTTCTAAACATTTCCACATTTATCATGCTGCACAAGAAAAATCAGATCAAGGGGAAAAAACGAGAAAAAAAAACCCAAGCAAACAACAACAAAAAAGGTGAAAATACCATATTGTGGTCCACATTCAGTCCCCACAGTTCTTTCTTTGGGTGTAGATGGCTCTCTCCATCACAAGTTTATTGGAATTGGCCTGAATCACCTCATTATTGAAAAGAGCCAAGTCCTGGATGGCATTTTCTATCCCAGGTCTATTGGAATTATCTTAGATCATCATATTGTTGACATAAGCTAAACCTATTATAGTTGGTCATCACATAATCTCATTGTTACTGTGTTATGATGTCCTTCTGTTTCACCTCACTTCACTCAGTATCAGTTTATGTAAACTTGAAAGAGACAATTTCAAAGAAACCTAGAAAGACTTAAATGAACTGACTCAATGAAGAGTGAAATATGGGAAGAACCAGAACAATTTATATAACATTTTAATAACAAACAGCTTTGAAAGATTTAGGGACTATAATCACTGCAATGAGCAGCTACAATTCAGAGAACTTAGGATAAAACATATTACCCAAGTCTTGACAGAAAGGTCATGAGACTTATTCAGAAGGAGGCATTTTTTTTTGGACATAACAAATATGAAATTAAATAAGAAACTATACATTAAATGTTTAATTTTTCCCCCAATTACATGTAAAAACATTTTTTTTTTAACATTTGTTTAAATTTTTTGAGTTCCAGATTCTTTCCCTCCTTTTTTCTCTTTTCCCCTCTCTCATTTATAAGGCAAGTAATTTGATATAAGTTTTATGTGTGTCTGTGTATGTGTATGCAGTTGTGCAAAACAAATTTCCATATTAGTCATGGTTTGAAAGAAAACTCCTCCCCACCCCCGAAAAATAAAATAAGTAAAAACTATGCTTCTATTTGCATTCAAACTCCATTAGTTCTTTCTTTAAGGCAGTTTTCATTGTAATCCCTTCAAAATTGCCATGTATTGCTAAGAACACCTAAATCATTCACAGTTGAGGATCACCCAATATTGTTAATATATACAATGTTCTCCTGGTTTTGCTCATTTCATTTTGTATAAGTTTTTATGTCTTTCCAGGTAAAAACAGCAATATAGAGTAGAAAAGGAAAAAAAAAATCCTCTTAATTTTAGTTGAATAAATTGTTAAGGAAGTTTGAGAAATATAAAATGGCTATAAAATTGTGAATGCTCTAAGACTATAAATTCTTTGATGGCAGGCTCCATTTACTAAACTTCTTTATATATACCATATTATATATACTAGGTACTGAGTAAATACTTGATTTATGTGGAACTTGAACCAAATGAGTATAATGCCTCTAGACCATTAAGAAACATAAAACTCTTTTTCTAGTAGAAACAGTATGGTTGAATAAATTCATAAAGCTTTTCCCCATTATTCTTTGAGATATTTGTTATATAAGATGTATTTCTTATTTTAAAAAACCTTATTGATACCTTTTTTTTTTTTTTTTAATCTACATTCCTGAATATATCCTCTACTTAATAAGCCATTCTCTGGAACAGGAAAATAAAAAGAAGGCAAAAACAGCTCAGCAAATCTTATAATCTATGTAGTGATCTATCCTCATGATTTCCCACTCTTGATGGATACGCCTTTTTATTTCTTTTCAAGTAAATTTGGATTCTATGATTATATGACTTCATTTTTTTTCCTTTCCATGTTTGTTTAGTCATATGCTTTTGTGAAGTCCTTGTGTGATTCTCTGAATTCTTTCATATTCTTTGTTTCTTACTGTACAGTACTATTACATTTCCATACTGGTTTGTTTAGTCATATGCTGATCAATGGACACCTATTTTACAATTTTATGCCATTTTATTATATATGGAATCTTTCTGTCTCTGACCTTCCTGGAGTATATGGAGTAATAGAATCTTTGGGTCAAATATAGTGTCCATTTTAACCACTATTTTAACTTAATTCTAATTTGATTTCCAGGATGGTTGGACCAATTCATGGCTCTACTAATGCTGTGCTAGTGTGCCTTTCTTTCTCAATCCTTTCTAGCATTGGGTAAGAAGGAAGTAAGGAAAGAAGGAAATAAACATTTATTAAGTGCTAATGATGTACCAGATAAATGAAGATACAATGTAGGGTCATGAAGTCTGAAAATCAGGAATAAGGCCAGGAAGGGAATGAAGGCTGGCATGGCCCCTCCACCGAATGGAGGCCTCAAGGGAAATTCATCAGTGGGAGAGAGGATTATTTCCATCTTTTATTGTCTTTGCCAATTTATTAGTCACCAGGTAAAGTTGCTGATTTGTTTTGCTCTGCATTTCTCTTATTTTTAGGTATTTGGACTAATCTGTCATGTAGTTATTGATAGTTTGTAATTCTTTTTTTGATAATTCTTTTGACCAAATATCCCTTGTGGATATTTGGGTTGGTATGAAAAACAGATATTTGATGTAAAGATTGCCCCCTCCCCCCCCGTAAATATTTCTCTTTTTATCCTAAATGATTTGTATAATTCATGCAAAAGTCTTTCAATTAATATAAATTATCTTACCTTTTTTGATCATTTCTATTCCTTATTTCAAAACATTTCCTTAGGTACAATTGAAAAAAAAAATCTGATTCTCTACTTTTCCTTTTTTTGTGGTATAAAAATCCATTTTGAGTTTATCATGGCTTAGGGTTTAATATTTTGGCGTAAATCTTAATTTTTGCTAAACTGCTTTTCAGTTTTCCCAGAAGTTCTTGTCAGAAAGGGACTTCTTCTACAAGTCATTTGTTTTCAGAATTACTGAATACTGAATTATTTCTTATCTAGTCTCTTTCATTGATCTATTTTTCTGGTTTTTTAAAACTTCAAATAGTTTTGATAAGTGCTTTATACTCTAATTTGAGATCTGAAAGTGCTATTTCTCTTTCTTTTCTGTTTTTTTCTTATTTCCTTTACATTGTTAGACCTTTCATTCTTCCAAGAAATTTTGTTATTTTGTATCAATGTGTATTTTGTGCTTTAAAGTATCACTTTGATTTTATTGGCATAGCACAAAATTTATAAATTAATTTAGGTGGCATTGTTGGTTTTAATTTTATTGGCATTTATTTGTGTTTAAGAGGTTACCATGTTTAAATTTTCACTGATAATGAATATATAAACTGCATACTTAGATATCATATGTCTTTTGCACATTTAACCTGGCCAGTTTTAATTTCCTTATCAGTAAAACTGGGATAATAATACCCATAGTACTCATTTCCCTGATTTGTTGTAAGGATAAAAAGAAGTAATGCACAAGAAACATTTTTTTAGGCCTAAAGTGTTATATAAATATAAGACAATATAGTAGATTATTAGGAATTGGATATTAATCAGATATGTTTACATTGCTTTTGAATTATTTTGATTTTCAACTGTAATTTGGCAACTATGACTTAATTCTTAATATATCTCATGTCAATTTATATTTGAAGTATTCCAGTGTTAAGTTTGAGAGTATCATAGTATATAAATGGTTCTATAACTTTAGTTTTTGTATTATTTTTTAGGTTGGATGTAGAAACAAGTATTCAGAAGAAGAAACAAAAAATCAGTTCTTTTTCATCTCAGGAACCTGATAGACATCGAAAGAAATCATTTGATGACAGTCAAAGTACTTCTCACAGGCACTCTTTAAGTAGAACGGACAAAGAAATACAAAAATATGATTTCAAATATGAAGATGTAAAGTTGAAAAGTGAGAACAACCAGAATGACTGTGACCTCAAAAGTAATAATAGCTTCACGCTTACCAAGAGTACTCAGTCCCAAGTGGAATCTCCAAAAGGTGAAAGGAAATGGCCTCATCATCTTTCCCAGAGGGAGAAGATAAAAGCATGGCAGAAGAGAGAAAAGATCATTAAAGTCAAAGATAATTTAGAAAAATCTTCCCTTGAGAAATACAGCAAAGATAAACTTGCCAAGGAATGTAATTCTAAAAACTTGAGTAAGGAAACACTTGGTCCTGAAAGATGCAGAATCAGTTTCAAAGTTGCCACAAAATCTTCAGGTACTCTTCAAAAGGTGGTACAGGATAATGTTTTTAATTCTAAATTTCATAAACCAAAGCCTTCCTGTGAGAAAAAAGAAAGCCTCCCGAATCCGCCAAGTTTTCCCAGACACAAAGTTAAACATTTATCACCATCAGATTCTTCATATACATCATCTGACTGTGGAGGGAAGTGGAGAGAAAAAGATCATCCTGATCAGTCCAGCCAAAAAAGAAATGATTCCCGGCCAGAAGAAACTTTCTTTCCTGAGACAGTATTGTTAAAACAGGTGGAGTGAATTTTTTATTTTGGTCAAAAGATTTTGAAAGTAGAGTAAACCACTTTTAAAATTAAAGTATTTTAGAGTTGTTTTCCTTTGTGGAAAATGAATTAAAATGAAAATTTACTGAGAATTTTTTTATTTCTAGGCTTTAAGTATCATTACCTATCCTTTCTTCTTTCTTAATTGTGAGGGGATTGGTTCTTTTGTTCATGCTTGCTCCTAGAAGGAGGGGGGTGTTTTACTTTTACTTTTGTATTCTTAGAACTTTTCATAGCACTGAAGTAAGTACCTTATAAATGCTTGTTATTAAGTGATTTGGTGGAGAAAGTTTTCATCAAAGTGAACCTTCTGACTGTTAGCCAGTTGTCAGGAAAAGAGACAAGATTAAAACAGGAACCCTAGTGTCCTTTGGCCCCTGTACACGAAAGCATTCAGTTTTCAATGCATTCCTTGACCATAGCAATTTATATTGGTTTTTCCTCTTAATTTTCCAGTTCATTTATAGACATGAGCACTTTCCCTACTGGATTCAGTTCAATCCAAAAAGCATTTATTACTGTGTTGGGCACTTTTTACTACTTGTTGGGCACTTTAGGTTTTAGGTACTGTGTATTAGGTATGTGAAACAGCCATTCTTCAGGGATATAGTATGTAGACAAATAAGTACATGAAATGCATGTAAGAGTAATTTCAGGGAATGTTAAGAGAAGATCTCTAACAACTGGGGGATCAAGAAAGACCTGCTCTAGGAGTTGATAACTGAGCCTAAATTGTATATACATATACACATGTGTAATATATGGTGAATAAAAACAAATACTTAAGAGTAGTCAAATACACTATATAGTTCAGGAGGATGGGCACAAATAGTTGAAAGGATTTGGAAAAGGTCACACAGAAGATGATGTTTGAATTTCTTAAATGAAGAAACAGTTTTTGAGGCAGAAGAAAAGGAGAGTATATTTAACGCATGGATGATGAACTAGTACATAGACATGGAGAATGAAGATGAGGCATTGTTTGTGAGGAACACAGACAGGAAAGATCACTTTATTTGAATTTTTGAGTATGAGCAATTGGGTAAATGAATATTGAAGCTGGAAGGAGATGGGCCAGGTTGAAAACAGCTTTAAAAACTCAACAAAAGGCATTTTTTTTAGAAAAAATAGGAAGCTACTGGAATTGATTGAATAGGGTTGTATGGTCAGATCTGTGCTCAAGGAAAATACTTTGGCTTATGTGAAATAGGTAGAGTTGAAGAAGGGAGATAAGTTAGGAAGCTGATGCTATCAGAAATCTAGCCAAAAGGTGGGGAAGAGCAGATTTAAGGTGTCAGTTGTGTAAGTGGAGAGGAGTTGGATGAAACATCTCGTGGGATAGCAATGGCAAAGTTTGGTAACTGGTGGCATAAATAGGATGACAGAAAGTAAAAAGCTAAAGTTATTGCTGGAATGACAAACCTGGGAGTCTGAAGCATGGTAGTGCTTTCAGCAGGTGTAGGGAAGTTTTGAAGAGGGAAAAGTTTGGGAGGAAAATTTGAGGTCAATTTTAGACATTTGTTTGTGATGTCTCCTGTACATCCAGTTTGAAATATTGAAAGGGCAATTGGTAATAGGGGAATGAAGTTTTGGGGGGTGGCGTCATTTGTGTAAAGGTGATAGTCTAGTTGTTGAAAACATTAGCAAAAGAGACAGTAGAGAGGGGAAGGGAACACCCATAATTGTGACCATAATATAGCTGATAAATAAGCAAAGGAGACTGCAGAATAGAGGAAAGTATGATTCTGTGCCATGAAATCCAGAGAGAAGATGTTGAAGGATGACTACTTGCTTGTGAACTTAGGTAATTAGGATCTTAGCTAGGGATATTGAGTCCTTAAACAGAAATAGTCAACTTTGAAATAAGGATAGATTTTGGGAATTTGAGATTTCTGTAGGATAGCTAGGTTGAAATCTCCAGAACCAGTTGATAATGTGGGACTGAAGTTCAGGATAGATATATAGGCTGGGCATAGAGATTAGGAAGTCATCTGCATAGAGATGATAATTGAATCTTCCAAAGTTGAATTTATCTCCATTGAATAGTATAGAGAAAAAAGAATAGACCTAATATAGGCAGTTGAGGGGCCATTGAAAAATGCTTAGGTTGTAATCTTAGAATCTGATATGTTCTTTATTTAACATTAACTCATAGAATTAATTTTTATTTTAGAATTTTGAAGCAACATGTACTTCATATTCAAATGATTGTGATCAGGACACAGATCAAGAGGTTAGTATTCTTATTTACTTCAAATGTATCAAATATAATTGCTAAATTGAAATTGTTCTTGGCTCATTAATATTAAAAGTGATGTGAATGTAATATAGTTAAGATATAGAATGTAAGATAATTAAGATAGATCTGACACGATTGTTGCTACATTACAATTATTTTATTTAGTTATGTAATATAAAATTATTGAGAAAATCAGCATTATGTAGTAGTAAAAGCCCCACTAGACTTACATTCAATCTAGACAAGTTATTTAGAGCTTCAGTTTCTTCATCCATAAAATGAGGTTAGACTAAATAGCCTTTAAGGCCTTTCTAGCTCTAGTTTTAAGTATATGATCTGTGATTCATGAACCTCTATAATTTTGTGGTGTAGATTGCTTCAAAAGCCATTATTTAGAAAAAAATTTTAAAATATTTCTCTATCATTTGATCTTTTGCCTTATTTTAATAGATTTCCTGAGTCTTAAATTTTTACCATAACACAAATAATGAAAGAGATTTCCATTTGTACTTGTAGTTGCAAGACAGCAAAATGGGGGTGTTCCTTGAAATTATATGCATGACTATCTTAACTATAGAATATGGGAAGAAGGAAATGCCTTGTATTACTCCTCTAATTGGTCTCAATTTAGTTCTGAAATAGGTTTTTAAGTATTATATTTACTTAATGAAGTTTTTTCTTAATTTAATAATTAGGGCCATAGGTGTTTTTTTTTTTTTTTCATTTAAAAAGAAACTCCAAACTTCATTAAATTGCTTATTATTTTATGACCTTCAATTTTTTGTGGCCCTCATAATATAACAAGGTTTCCCCCCCCCCCCTAATTTAAATTTAGTATTCCTTTTAGCTTCTTTAGTTTTCCATTAGAGAATTAACTACCTCAAAATGTGTAAGGTCTGAAGATCCAGTTTATAATCTGGGGTGGTTTGTAAAATTTTTTTAATATTCTGAGGAAGAACATCAATCAACTACTTATAAATATATTAAGCTATTAAGGTTTTAAACTTTTTTTTTTCTGTACACAGATCTTCTGCCTTGAATATATGTTTTTCATTTTCTTATTAATTTGGAAACAGCTCAGATGTGAGTCTTTCTACAATTCATTAAAAAAATCAACTTCACAAATGCAAGATTGATGAGACATGAGTAGGCAGCAGTTAGTCTGTGAATGATTTGAGGGTTTTAGTGGACTATAAGAATAATGTGAGTTGGTACAATAGTGATTTCGTAACCAAGAAAGCTAGTCTGATTTTGGGCTTCTGTGAAAGAGGCCTAAAGTTAAAAAATAAAGTGATAATAATTCTGTTGTCCACAGCTTTTGTCCAGCCACATTGGGGTATTATGTTCTGTTCCAGGAACTGTTAGAGGAAGACATGGATAAGCTGTAGAGTATTCAGAGGAGGGCAGCCAGGATAATGAAGGTCTTCGAATTCATGTCATCTGAGGATCAGTTGAAGGAATGGGATGTTTATGCTAGGGGAGAGAAGACTGACTGGTGGGGTGAAGGGGTCTAGTAGTATGGGAGGACAGATATGAGAACTATCTTGAAATATTTGAAAAGGCTAACACCTGGGAGAGAGGTTTGCCATGTTCTGCTTGGTCCCCGAAGGCAGAGCTAAGTGCAAATTGCAAAGGGACATTTTGGACTTGAGGTAAGGAAAGATTATTTAAAGCTATTCATAAGCAGAATGGAATGTTTTTAATGGAGTGGGTTTCCCTTCACTTGAGGTCTGTAAGCAAAGGCTGGATGGCTACATATTTAGTATGTTATAGAGGGGATCCATTTATCAAATAAAGGTTGGATTAGATTAGATGGCCTCTGAGATCCCTTCCAACTTTGGAATTCTGTGATTCTCTGATAGATGCAGATAGTAGAAGAGCTTCATGCTGCTCGTGTGGGGAAAAGTATGGATTTACCTGTGGTACCAGCCTCTGGAGAGCTGACAAGTATGGAAATAGACTTGGCTGAAGATGATGTGCATCCTTTTGTTGGTATGTCCTCTATATTAATGTTGGCATTTTTACCTGATCTCTTAACGTTTCAGCACATTAACTCATTATTTTGAATGTATTAAGATATGGAGGAAATGTCCAAAAAGTTTTAAAGAAATTATGTATTTACTAGTCTCCAGTGACAGTGTAATTTATTTCAGTATTCTGCCTTGTCATAATTTATTATATTCAAATTATAAGGCAGTGAGGTAGCATTTTTGCTTTCTGACACAAGATTTTTATTGTAATGTACTTAACTTTAATTGTACTTTTTATTTAGTTTGGGTAAGGGATAGTCATCAAAGTTTTGACCTCAATTTGTCCTCCTTTTACTGTAATTGTATGCTAATGAAGATTTTTTTTTTCTCTGTTAAGGCATTGACTGGATGTAATATAAATTGTAATGTGTGGAGGAAGTGTCATCTTGGATTTATCCTGATTTTACAGTCAGATCTTGTTTATTCTTGGTAATGGGAAGGAATAGTGGTATAGACAGTCCCGTCATTTATTGACTTTGGAATGTATATATTATATTATTTACCTTACTGATGATATTCAGTTATAAACTGATCTTTATTATTAGCTTATTATTGATGTATACGTCAACTGATGATAGAATAAGCGGTCTTAAAGCACTATAAGTAGCAAGGAAAAGTCCACTTAATTCAGTAAACATTTATATTATGTGGTAAAATACTGTGATAGTTTTGAGGAGAGAGAGAGAATTTAAGATAAGGAAATTGCTCCCATGGACTTGGTAGTATAGAAGAAAATAAGATAGATAGCCTTAACATACAAATAATATGTGTTAAGTTCACTATAGAGTTCCAATGCAATTAAAGCCATAGATGTAGGGCTGTTATCAACTGGACACATTGGGGAAAGTTTCACAGAGGAGATAGAATTTGAATTGGGCTTTAAAAGGACGTCTATTAATTCATTTGGTGAATAGGGAGAGCAGAAACATTCCAGGAGAAAATAAGATAGCATGAGCAAAGACAAGGAAGCAAAAAAAGGAATTGGGTGGGCTCTGCAGTTATTAAGAGACTATAGTTTGACTTGTGAAGAGTCCATTCAGGGGTATAATCTGAAATAAGACTGGAAAGATAAGCTGATCCCAAATTTTTGAGGTCTTTGAGTATAGGCAAAGTAAATTTGATTTTTTTTTTTTTTTTTTTGCAATGGGGAATAGGGAGCTAGTGAAATTTGTTAGCTAAAGAATGATTTGACCAGATATTTGTATGAGGCAGTGATTTTAAATAGTGGAGCAGAATTTGGAGGCTATTGCAGTACTTTTGAAAGTGGGTAAAGAAGGCCTATGTTAGGTCCTTGCTGTGGGAATATAGTGAGGCAGCAATAGTAAGAGATGTAGAAATTTAAATGACAGTACAGGACTGGATATGAGAGTTATGGCAGGAAAAAGAATAGAAGGTTATAGAAACTCCCAACAAGATAATAAAAATGTAAAGAGTAGCAAGATTTGGGTGAAAGTTAATAAGATTGGTTTTGGATTGTTAAGCTTGAAGTACCTGTGGAAATCAAGGTGGGAGGTGTCCTGTAGGTTCTTGAAGCTATATTATATATCTAAATCTGAGATAAGGGATCTGGATTTGAGATTTTTATTTGGGAACTATTTTAGAAATGGCAAATGATGTCATGGAAGTGAATGAGATTCCCAAAGGGAAAAGAAGATAAAGGTAATAAGAGGGTTAAAGACAAGATCCTAAGGAATGTTTATTAAAAAGTACAAAAGAGAATGAGGAACTTGTGAGGGAAACCTAAAAAGAATGTTTATAAAAATAGGAGAACTAGGGGAGAGGGAACTTTATCTAATACTAATGAAGAATTAAGAACTAATAAAGAATGGGGTTATCAAAGGAAGATGCAGAGAGAATATGGACTAGGAAATGGCTATTGGATTTGATCTCTAGGATGTCACTTGACATCTTTTAACAGAGCAGCAAATCTGCAAGGCACTGGCCCACAGTTATAGAAAGGAAAATGAAAATCAGTTCCTCACTTTGAGGAACTTAAATTCAACTTTAGCCACACAAAGGTCTTACTGCAAAGGGGAAGGGGTGATGAAGATGTGAAAGCATTGAATGTAGACTTTTTTCCCCTCCAGAAATTTGGCACTGATGGGGAGGCAGGAGTAGAAGAATGATAACTGGATAATATAGAAAAGTCAAAGGGTGACTTTTTTCATATTGGAAGGAATTGAGAAATTTTCTTAAGTATGTTCAAAAGAGCCATTGGTGAAGGAGAGCTTTATATGCATGAGAGAAGGGGGAATGATTAGTAAAGTAAATCTTGCCTTAGATCAGTCAGGAGGGAATATAATCAGAGGTATAGGTGAGGAGTAGGGATAGCTTGAGTTTTGGATTTGAAAATTGTTGTGTGTAATATTAAAATAATAAATGATGGGTAATTGGGCATTGATTTCAATGAAATCAATGTCTTAAGGTTAGAAGACAACTTATTTCTGGAAAATTGCATTTTTAAGTTAAGTTCAACAAGCAGAATCTTATAAATTAGTATTAAGAATAACATAATTTTAAAATATTGGTGTACCTTTTTATTCCATTCAGAGAATACTGCTTCAGATAAAAAACTTTTAATTGTTATTGACACAAATATTCTGATGAATCATCTTAAGTTTCTTGGAATTTTGAAGACAATGGATGTCCCAGGTATTTATCCATAAAGATATTTTTTGATTCTTACTAGACATTATCTGACATCACTAGAAAACATAGAATCAAAATTTGTATTTGTGTTGTACTTAACACTTTGAGATATGGAGTACAAGTGGTTAATTCCCTTTTTATAGGACAAGAAAACTGGAACCCGGAAAGTCTTAACTGTGATTTCCCTATAAATTACCCGATTAGGGAGCATCAGAGCCAAGACGCAAACCAAGGTCATCTGAAACCTCATTCCCAATTCTTCTTACACTATTTCCCTTTAATTATAGTATGAACTTGAAATTTTCCTTCCCAGAGAAAGACAAATGTTTTCTGATGCTTGCCAAAGTAATTTTGGCTATTGAGTCCTAAACTTACTTTTCATAATAAAATGGGATCTTCAGAAGTTGACATAGCAATATAAAATCTTACTCATAACTTTTAAAAAAAAAGAATCTATTTTTAACATTCATTTTAAGAAATTTTGAGTTCCAGATTCTCTTCTTCCTTTAATCTCCTTTGTCCACTGAGAAGGCAAGCAATATATCATTTATACTTGGGAAGTCATACAAAATATATTTTATATTAGCTATATTACCAAAAACCTATCTAAACTAAAAAACTGAAACAAAGATCTGTATCCCGAGTTCATCAGTTTGCTCTCTGGAAGTGGATAGCATTTTTAACTTATGAGCCCTTTGAAGTTGTCTTGAATAAATTGTATTGTTCACAGTTGCTAAGTCTTTCCCAATTGATCATTATTAAAATATTGCTGTTCCTGTGAACAGTGTTTTGATTCACCTCACTGCAGTATGCATCAGTTCATATAAAACTTTGCAGGTTTTCTGAAACCATCCTACTCATTTCTTACAGTACAATAGTTTTCCATCATAATCATATATCACAACTTGTTCAGACATTCCTTAGTTGATGGCCTTCCCTTCAATTATCAGTTCTTTGCCAACACAAAAAGAGCTGACTGATGAGAAATTTTATATATATATATATATATATATATCTTTGTAATATTGCTGGATATAGTTTTATAGCCCTTTGGGTATAATTCATTCTCTTTCCTGAATTCCTTTGAAACCTATTTGGTACTTATAATTTGCTGTGTGGCTAGTTAAGCTCAACTAAATTGTAAGCTTCTTGATTTTAAGGAAGTGTCTTATATTTCTCTGTAAAGCCAGCATGCTTAGTACTGATGTCAACTTGTATATTTCTTGATTTGATAAGATTTGAATTTTTCAGGCTTCGATAGACTTGTATTGATAATTCCGTGGGTGGTTGTGCAAGAACTAGATCGTATGAAAGCAGGGAAATTACTACGGCATGCACAGCACAAAGCTATACCTGCGGTTCATTTTATCAATGATAGTCTCAAAAGTCAAGATGGAAAGCTGTGGGGTCAATCTATTCAACTTGCTTCTCAAAAACTTTGTAAGTATCTCATGGGGAATTGAATAGGTGTTGGGGAGTGCTGCATTTTCTGTTCAATTTAAAAATGGGTATAAAGGGGAATGGTTTAAAAACTTAATTTTCCATTAAAAGGATAAAAAATTGATTATATTCAAAACATAAAAATTCAGCAAAAAATACATTTAAAATTTTTTTCCTCAAAGCTTTATTATTACTACGGAAAGTAAAATCGAAATTTAGTAAGTTTTTTTGTGCTTTATAGCTATCATTTTTTATTTCTTTAAAAAAATTGTTACATAATACTGGTGTTGGGTGATGAGGCTATTCTGTATTTTCTTTATCTTTTCTTTCTTTTAAGTGTTTCCCTCATCCTGTGAGCTTGTTGAAAGCAGGAACCCATTTCAACTTTTCTTTTTGTACTCCCAAGAGCTTACCATATAACAAGTTCTTAACAAACGCTTTTTCATTCATTCATTCATTCATTCATTCATTCATTAACTCATTCATCCTGATTTTTACTAACCATAGTTATTAGTATATATGTGTTTGAGTCTCTGTGATAAGGAAGTATTGTATAGTAGAAATTTTCCACATTTTTTTCTCTTTTAATTATCTAAATTAGGATTTCGAGGCAAGCTGTAAAAGACACATAAAACACCTATATATTGATGTCTATACCAAATCAAAATACATGTTTTTCCGGTATTTTGTTTAATTCTTTATAAGACTCTTTTCTTCATAGCTCAATATCTTTAATTGATGTTTTTTTTTAACTGTTTTTCAAAATGTGATAGTTTATGAGAGTCTATTGTAATACAGTTTACCATATATTCTCACTTTAACTTAGAAAAGAATTTCATTAGTGATAATTGTTCTCTTAGTCTTATTTATGCTCAGGAAGAAGTGTTACTATTCATTTGGAGGAAAACTTCCTTAAGTTCGTCAAAGAAAACCACAAAGTATATTTATTACCAATAAATAGAATTTTAATGGACGGATAAGTGTAGGATGAACCTGAAATGACATTAAATTGGGTTTTTTAAGGAAATCAGTCATCTGTATGGTTTGATTGTATGACACGGGAGACACTGGCACAGGACTGCCCAACATGATATACCCTCATCAAAGAAAGTGCTGTGCTCTATGAGTAAAGCAAGATTGAATGAGCTCAGAAGAAATGAGAGATGTGCAGAGTTAGAGAATTCACCTCAATAGTTCATATGGATTATTTGTATCCAACCTGTGGCAAAGCATTCCGAGATCATTTTGGTCTGATCAGCCACAGTCAGACACACTAACTTGGCTCTACCATGGAGATGTTATTTTGGTCCACTTTGAGAGAAAAGGATAGCAACCAACCCATTTAATGATTGTAAATAACAGTGTCTCAGAAATCCTTAAGGTATAATGAATTATTTACTTAACAGTATACTTTTCTTAACACTTTGGGAACATAATGAACAATGATGTTTATTGGTAGAGTACTTTAAGATTTTAAAAGCACTTGTTTTCAGACAGTCTCTTTGAAATAGCTCGTACACACTTATCTCCATTTTACAGATGTGAAAATTGTGTCATAGAGAGGTTAACAATTTGCCTCTAGATAGTAAATGTACTAAGTCAAGTCTACTGAGTCTGAGAACCTTTTATTCTATCATTCTGTCTCTATTTTATTTAAATCAATAACAAACTTAAATGTTCTGTACAACTTGTCACATAAGCTCTGTCATGCAGATTAAATAAAAATTTATCATTGTCATTAATTGATATAGAAAGGATTATTCTGAAACTCTAGAAATAGATGTGATTTATTTTGTCTTAGGATGTATATTTTATATATATATATATATATATATATATATATATATATATTTTTTTTTTTTTTTTAAAGTTTTTTTATTGACAGAACACATGCATGGGTAATTTTTCAACATTGTCCCTTACAATCACTTCTGTTCCAACTTTTCCCTTCCTTCCTTCCACCCCCTCCCCTAGATGGCAGGCAGTCTCATACATATTAAACATGTTAAAGAATATGTTAAATACAATATATGTGTACATATTTATACAGTTCTCTTGTTGCACAAGAAAAAACCTGATATTTTTAAAAATGATTTTTAGTTTCACTAGTTCATTATTCCTGGCTCTTTTATGTATACTATTTTGATACATAGTCTTAGGAATCCTAGTAAAGGTTTTCAAAATCTTTTTGTTTTTTAATTTTTTAAATTTTCTTTTTCTTTTTTTTAATTATAGCTTTTTATTTACAAGATATATATGCATGGGTAATTTTTCAGCATTGAAAGTTGCAAAACCTTTTGCTCCAACTTTTCCCCTCCTTTCTCCTACCCCCTACCTCAGATCACAGGTTGACCAACACATATTAAATATGATAAAGTATAAGTTAAATACAATATATGTATACATGTCCATATAGTTATTTTGCTGTATAAAAAGAATTGGACTTTGAAATAGTGTACAATTAGCCTGTGAAGGAAATAAAAAATGCAGGTGGGAAAAAATACAGGCATTGGGAATTCTATGTAGTGATTCACACTCATTTCCAAGAGTTCTTTTGCTGTGTGTAGCTGGTTCAATTCATTACTGCTCTATTGGAACTGATTTGGTTCATCTCATTGTTGAAGATGGCCACAACCATTAGAATTGATCGTCATATAGTATTGTTGTTGAAGTATATAATGATCTCCTGGTCCTGCTCATTTCATTCAGCATCAGTTCATATAAGTCTCTCCAGGCCTTTGTGAAATCATCCTGCTGGTCATTTCTTACAAAACAATAATTTTCCATAGAATATATACCACAATTTATTTAGCCATTCTTCAATTGATGGGCATCCCCCCAGTTTCCAGTTTCTGGCCACTACATAAAGAGCTACCACAAACATTTTTGTACCTGCAGGTCCCTTTCCCTTCTTTAAAATCTCTTTGGGATATAAGCCCAATAGCAATGCTGCTGGATCAAAGGGTATGCACAGTTTGATAACTTTTTTGAGGATAGTTCCAAATTGTTCTCCAGAATGACTGAATGTATTCACAATTCCACCAACAGTGTATCAGTGTCCCTGTTTTCCCATATTCCCTTCAGCATTCTGCATTATCTTTCCCTGTCATTCTAGTCAATCTGACAGGTGTGTAGTGGTATTTCAGAGTTGTCTTAATTTGCATTTCTCTGATTAAGAATGACTTGGAGCATCTTTTCATATGCCTAGAATAGTTTCAATTTCTTCATCTGAAAATTGTTCATATCCTTTGACCATTTATCAATTGGAGAATGGCTTGATTTCTTATAAATTAGTCAATTCTCAATATATTTTGGAAATAAGCCCTTTATCAGAACCTTTGACTATAAAAATGTTTTCCCAGTTTGTTTCTCTTCTATTCTTAGCATTAGTTTTAATTAAATTAGCTTCTAATTTGGGGGTATCGCTTTTGAAAACTACATTTCACTTCCATCTGAGTAATTTTTTTGTTGTGATGTCATTTAATTTTCTTCCATTACAATAATATTTTGATAACTTGTCACAATGTTTAGTTTATGCTGGGTTCTTAAAGTCCGCACTAAGGCATAAGCTCTAACAGGAAATGTATCTGGCAACAGATATCCTGTAGTAGAAGGGTGACCATTGAATAATGAATTTTTGTTGGCTATGGTAACTCTTAAAAATGTTAGAAGGGTTATAATCTGTATGGAGGGAGGGAATACTGACAGTGATGAAATAATAGATTTTTTTGATGTATAAATATTTGGTAGCCACGATAATTGCTCAAATTTCTTATTTGTAATAGATATTTTTCAAGATTTTCAGTGCCTCATAGTTTTGTTCATCTGAATGGGTGTTATGTCTGGAACATTGCTTTAGGGTTCAAATCTGGCTTAATTCATACACAGTTCAGCATACAGTGCCTTTTACTGACAGTGATAATGATGGTCAGCCATCCTTTCTAAACTTCCTCCTTAAACTTAAGAAGTATTGGACTTCTCAGACCCACACAAAGGTGCATAGGTAGATTTTAGAAATTCCTAAACTTGGTTAGGGAAAAAAAATTGTATCTTTATTTTCACTCACCTCAAATTGAAATTTAGCATTTTCTTCACTTGTTTAAAAATATCATTCTAAGAACAGTTGCATAGGTTTATCAGACTGCCAGAGGACTTCACTAAGCAATGAAAGATTAAGAACCTTTGCTCTAAAAATAGTCTTAGCTCCATTTTAAATTATAGAATAAGATACATGTTTTGTTTTTTCTTACTGTTTAGCTGAGCTTCATATTAGTAAAATCTCATTTTAGGATCTGGCAGATTTAAAGTAAAATTATTTGTTGGGACTAAGACCAAGAGCAGTTGTTACAGGATGCTAAAATGTTGGGATTGGAAAGGATCACAAAAGTTAGTAGCTCTACCTGAGGGGAAATCAATCCAGCCTTTTGTTGAAGATTATGTAGTAATAAGACCCATTCTTCCTTGTGCCAGTCTATTCCATTTTGGACAGCTCTGAGTTGAACAGTTTTTTATCCTCTTGAATTGAAATCAACCCTTTTTCAAATTTTTTACACAATGCCTAGGCTCTCTCCTTCCTCCCTTTTTGCAGATAATGAATCTAAACCCCTAAGCTGTTTATTGATTTGCTTAACATCAGATAGCCAATAAGTATAATAGTTAGCATTTGGATTGAAGAAATCTTTTGAGGGTTATTTTCACCAAGTTATACTTGAAGCCAGGCTTGCACAGTCTTTATTTCATGAGAGTTTTCTCATTGTTTGTGAATCAATGAGGCTTTGTGAATTTTAAGACTTTATTTCTATGTTTGTAATGGTGGAGAAACTGAGCAAGATAGAGATTAGAGAATATTTAATAATTTATTAAATGGAGAGATTTAGTGGGATCAGATGGATCCATGGTTTGGTCCCAGGGCTGAATGAGACTATCATCTCCAATGATCCAGCAAACAATGACCTATATACACACATTGCTCAGACTCTGGAGGTAGACTGAGGCGGAGTCAGGGTGCTGAGAGAGGGAACGGGACTCTGACAGGGTGGGGTGAGCCTTTGGAGATGAGATAACATAATCAGGGGGAGAAATCCCAGCATAGGGAGAGGCATCTTGATAAGATGGTATCTGATATTCTGGTAGTTTGGGATGGGGAGAGACATTCTGAGACTCTAAAACATAAGATCTTTTATCCTTATCAAATATTCTGTTAAAGAGGAAGGGGAGGTTTTGCAGGACTGAGAAGTAGAGAAACTTGAGTCAGGTCAGGATAATTAGAGAAACTGAGAACTGTGGCACAACATGTTGACTAATAATGATGAAAATTGTGAAAAGTGCACAGCAACATGGTAAAGTACAGATTAGAAAGTCAGGAAATATAGATTAGATTCTTCTTTCTCACTTAATATCTATTGGACAGAGGGCAGCTCACTTTGCCTTGCTATAATTCATTTTCCTCAACTGTAAAATAGAGTTGATTGAGATATTCTCTAAGATCTCTTCCAGATCTGACATTTTGTGTTTTCTCTGTCATGAATTATAATGTCCTAAGGTGCATTTTTTTTTTTTTTTTTGGTTGGTTGGTTTGTTTGTTTTTTTCCTGAAATGATTGGTGTTAAGTGACTTGCCCAGGGTCATATAACCAAGAAGTGTTAAGTGTCTGAGGTCAAATTTGAACTCAGATCCTCCTGACTTCAGAGCTAGTGCTCTATCCACTGTGCTACCTAGCTGCCCCTAAGATACATGTTAAATAGATAATGTGCAAAAACTTTAGTATCCTTTATTTCTTTCATTTTCTCCTCTTTTCATTTAATGACTTTTCATCCAAAAAATTGTTTCCGCATCAAGATCTCACCATCCCTAAATATAAATATTCATATCTCCCTAGCTGTCCTATTAAGCTGTACTAAGCAGACGAGGAGTTAGGAATCCTAACTTACTTAATCCATTACTAAAATTAAATCACTTTCAAACTTATGAAATAAATCGCCCCAATAACCACTATCATTCTTACTCTCCTCTCACTTGGGAGGCTTCCTATCACTTATCAGTTTCATACCAAAATGGCTTATTCTCCAAGAACTAATTACTAATAGAAATATTACAATAGCCATTTTAATAGTTCTCTGATCTCTATTAAATGTATTTTTCTATGTGTGAATTATTTATGCATACAGTCTAACTATATACTCTGCTGACTTTTACTTTTGCTCAATTTGCAGATGGATTGAGTGATGAAAACAATGATGACAGAGTCCTGAAATGTTGTCTTCAGTATCAGAATTTATTTCCTTGTGCTGTTGTTATATTGTGCACGTGAGTTCCCTGAACAATTCACCTTTTTTGGTATAAAACTGCAGTAATTGAATGAAATTAAAAATGTGGGGGAGGGTGAGATAATTTCTTAATTTCTATATCTAAACTCTTAGTCCTCATTGAGCAGGTTCTCTACTTTGAAATTGTTTTTGTTCATGAGCTGGAAGATTGAGTATTTTGGGGGTGTTAACATTTATTTAAAATATCTTATGAGTTAACAGGTAAAAGATAGTTCAGTCTGTGATAGTGCTAGGTTTCAGTAGGTTGTTGTTGAATTTACTAAGATATTTCCAGGTCTGTATTTGTAATATTAAGATTTTGTTATCTTTCAGCCCATGCAGTATTATAGATTTTTGACATATTATTCTAGCTACCATGTCATGTCTTTTTATTGTTTGATTTGACAAGGCTGTTGGAGTTGGAGTGACTTGCCCAGGGTCATGCAACTAGTAATTGTTAAGTGTCTGGGGCTGGATTTTGAACTCCAGTCCTTCTGACATCAGGACTGGTGAGGTCTCCACCATGTTGATGTCTGGTTATTCAGTAGGGTGCTACATTTTAGTCTGCAATAATGTGTTACATTCTTTCTAACATTTCCTTGCATAATTGGCATTATTAACTAAGTTAATGCTTTTTAATGGTAACTCCTATAGTTTTGGGGGACAGTGCCTTGGGTCTGTAGTGCTGTTGTTAAACTCTTTGTCACTACAAATAAATGTTTATGACTTGGGCATTGTTTGACACTTCTTTGACCTATTGTTGACTGAGTTCATGTGGATGGCATTAATATTTGGGTCTTAATTTCATAGGTCCCATGTAGAGATTACCTTTGTTTGCTTTCAAAAAATTCATTGGTCTGTAACTATTATTAGCTTTTGATACTACTTAGTGAAGTATATTCTAAGAATGTTTCTTCCTTTTTGCTGTCAGAAGGTTGCTGTTTTTATAGTTGCTAAATGCTGATGGACCTGTGTTTCATTTACATTATGTGGATTGTTGTTAGATTACTTAAAAAAAATTTTTTTTGGACAAGGCATTTAGGGTTAAGTGACTTGCCTGGGGTCACACAGCCAGGAAGTATTTTGAGGTCAGATTTCAACTCGGGTCCCTCCTGACTCCCAGGCTAGTGCCTAGCTATTCATCGATTACTTTTCAAATGTGCCATACATCACTTTATAGTTCTGAAACCACACATTTATACTATTGTGGTATGCATGTTATATGCTTTTAACTTGTTTTGTCTTATTCAGCTTTAATATCAGAATGCCATTAAGTTTATTAAAATAGCCAGTCTTTTTCCTTCTTGATTTTTTTTTTTTTAACTTTGTTTCTTTTGTGGAAGACACCAGGATGTTTGTAGGTACTCCCTTTATTTGCTTGTGCAATGTGAGCTCTGGGTTCAAGCTTGAAACCTTTCTTTGACCTACATTAAGTAATCATCAAAGGCATTATATATGTTATTGGTTATTTGAGTAGCTTGTCTTTACACAAAGATATAGATTAAGCAAAAGACAGTGGGGACAGATGAAGGCTAAAGAAGACAATGAGGAGATCTGGAGGCAGAGGTGACAGAAGCAGATTAGTGCAAAGGCTAGTGGAGAATGATTATAAATCAATAAACATTTATTAAGTAATTAAAATGTGCTTGTCATTATACATAGGCACTGGGTATCCACAGATAACGATAAGAGAATCTATGCTTTTGAGAAATGACATTGTATGCATATATAATTGTTAATGCAATACATACAAACTAGAGACCAGATTATTTTAGAGGAAGACACTGGCAACTAGACAGATTCAGGAATGCTTTTATATAGAAAGTATTGCTGGATTTAAAGCATGAAGGAAAACAAGGATTATTTGCCCAAATGGTTTTTACTGATAGAGGTATATACTCAAAAAACTTTAAAAAATCATAGTAATTTACTATGTCCTCTTCTTTAGGGATTCTACCTTTGCTCTAATTTTTAGCTTCTTGGCTAAAATTTTTGATGTTGGTGTGTGTGTGTGTGTGTGTGTGTGTGTGTGTGTGTGTGTGTGTGTGTGTGTGTTTGTGTGTGTTTTTGTTGTTCTTTTGATTTCTTTTCTGGCATTAACTTTTGTAAGAGGGCAGACTGTCCTGCCCTAATTATGCCAGTTTTAGTGTAGCATACCCTTTCAGAGAATACTGAGAATATCAAAGAAAAAGAGTCTCATACCAGCTTGGTTATTATTAATAAGATTTATTAGGGTTCATTAGGTTCATTGTGTTATTTGAGGAAGTTTACTCATAAGAGGCCAGTTGTCTTGGGCATTATAATAAGATAGAGTAATAACATTGTGGATTGTCATACCAATCCTAACCAAGGTCAGGTATTATAAAAACAGAACAAAAAAACCACAGTGATAGACTCGCCCAGGGATTACATGCAAGTTTTCTCATAGGATAGTTGGAGTTTCATTTGCTGCTTACATTTACTCAAGGTAATTTACATTCTTTGTGAGACTCCTTAGGCTTTGGCTTACTCTCGCACAATTTTATAATTTTTGCATTCAGATGCTCATTTAAGGGATCTAGAATTTTTGATATGCTTTTGGTTGTTATATTACTCTCTGCAAAAATTTTCTGTTGTCTTTAAATAGTTGATAATAGAATTTTAAGTTTTCTACTGTACATTATCAAGCCCAAATAAACATCAGTCAGTCTTCCATTTATCTTTTGTAGATCTTCCATAGGTCTTTCAAGGCATTTCTTCAGTAGTGTATTTTCCAAATATGTGTAAAGATAATTTTCAACATTTGTTTTTGTAAGACTTTGTGTTCCAAAAATTTTCTCCCTCCCATCCTTACCTCTCCTTCTGTTCAAGACAATAAACATATTTCCACTTTTGTCATATTGTGCAAGAAAAATCAGACCAAAAGGAAAAAAATTGAGAGAAAAAAAACAAATAAAGCAATGAAAATACTATGCTTTAATCTACATTCAATCTTCATAGTTCTCTATGGATGTAGATGGCATTTTTCATCCCAAATCTATTGGACTTTGTTAAGAAGATCCAACTTCATCACAGTTGATCATCAAATAATCTTATATGTATAGTAGTCTCTTGGTTCTGCTCATTTCACTTAGCATCAGTTCATGTAAGTTTCTCCAGGCCTCCCTGAAATCATCTTGCTGATCACTTTTTATAGAACAATAATATTTCATTACCTTCCTGTACCACAGCTTGTACAGCCATTCTCCAATTGATGGACATCCACTCATTTTCCAATTCTTTGCTACTACAAAAAGAACTACTACAAATATTTTTGCACATGTGGATCTTTTTCCCTCCTGAATGATTTCCTTGGGATACAGGTCTAGTAACAGCACTGCTGGGTCAAAGGGAACACACAGTTAAATAGCCCTTTGGGCATTGTTTCCAGATTGCTTTTCTGAATGGTTGGATTAGTTCACAACTCTACCAGCAATGTATTAGTGTCCCAGTTTTCCCTCATCCCTTCCAACATTGATCATTATCTTTTCTTGTCATTTTAGCCCATCTGAGAGATGTAGTACCTTAGAGTTGTCTTAATTTGCATTTCTCTAATCAAGAGAATTTTTTTTCATATGACTAGAAATGGCTATAGTTTCTTCATCTAAAATTGTCTTTCATATCTTTTGATCATTTATCAATTGGAATGTCAAATCACTCTTTCCATGTTACTGTGTATAGTAAGCTGTCAAGATTATCACAGTGTTGCTTAGTAGTCCTAATTTTTCTTTTGTGGTTCTTGTTAACGGAATCTGACTGCCATTGATTATTGGTGCTTTGTTTTACTGTCAGATGGTGCAAGACAATGCACTTGTGATCATTAGAGGAGATGCTATCCCTTTTGAATTATACTATTTTGGTATTGTTAGTCTGCTAATTAGGTTTATGCTGTCAACCTCAAAAAAGGCCTTTTTTGGAATTCTAGTGTAAGTTTGCCCAGCTCTTTTTCAAAGTAAGTTGAGATTTTGGTTCTACTTCAGCCACCCATTTGGCACTAGATGTAATTTTTAAAATTCTTAAGTGAGGATTTTCAGTGATTTCTGGTCCTTAGCTTTACCTTTTGTAGTATCTCAATTTCATTCTTATTTTCTCTAATTTAGGCTTAGGAACACAATTGTTTTATTGAAAAATGATTGACCTAATTTAATATTACTGTATTATGCGGCTTTGTCTGAGAATACTTCTTTAAAAAGCTGTTTTCAATTTTTTTCTAATAGAGTTACCAGCACAAAATGATCATCTTCTTGTGTTTCTAGAACACAAAAAAGGATCACTTACTTTTCTCCTCTTATTGTTATCTCATCATCACTATGGTTTTGAGTAAGCTTAGATTTGTAGTAGAAATTTCATCACAATGCCTGGGGTACTGCCCCACTCAGAAGTATCCCCCAAACCTGGCATCTTGCCTGGCATCTCCATTGTGTCACTCCTTCTTTTTCCTTACTTTCTCATGCAGGTTGGGTTGGTCTTTGAGAAGATTACAATAACAACATAATAATTATTATGTACATTGGTGGGCTTAGGAGAAGTGAAATACACCTGAAAGAAAGCAGTGGATTGTAGACAAAGGATAATATCTGGCCAATCCCCAGGACTTGGTAGGAGGAAGAAAAAATGGGGATGATTAGAGATAGCTCAGAAGTAAGAAAAATCCCTATATTTTTGCACTTGTGAATTATCTTAGGATCTTAACTTTTTTTTTTTCTTTTTTTTTTTTAGTGAGACAATTGGGATTAAGTGATTTATCCAGGATGACACAGCAAGTTTTATGTGTCTGAGGCTGAATTTGAACTCATGTCCTCCTGATTTCAGGGCTGGTGCTCTGTTCATGGCATCAGCTAGCTAGCTAGCTGCCTAGGGGTCTTAATATTTTATAAAGAAAATGTATTCAGTTATACTTGAATTACAATCAAACTTTTATATGTAAATTGCAGACTCTTCTATAATAAGCACATTCTACTAAGATAATTTGAGTACAATAATTCTTGTTGAATATATTATAATTGTATTTTAGTTGCTTTAATTTTGCTGTTTTCATGAATGATCTTTAGTAAACAATCACAAAACAAGTTTTTATAGGTGGAACTGTCTCCAAGTAATAACTTGTATTTTCATTTATATATCTTTTTAAAGTTTATAAAGTTAAAACAATCCACTGAGTCTGATATTTTATATTTCATCATTTCTGTGAAAGTTTGAGATAATATAGCCAACAAGCATCTGAGCTATGCTGGAATTCAAACTATCTCTTAAGTATAGAACTAGACTTTTTTTTTTTTCTTTATTTAAATGAAATTACCTGTAAGATGTTATTTTATTTTTTAACTTATTCTTATCAACACATATTTATTTGGGTTTCTTTGTCCAAATTGAAGAAGAAACATAGTATAGTTTTGGAGGTCAAAGAAGTAGTTATAAGTTGTAGCTTTTAGTCAGTTTCATTCCTAAAGTGGGCATTTAAATATTAAGAGATTGCAGTTCTCATCAAGAAATATGCATAGAAATTGCTTAACTTTTTGAGATTTTCATATGCAGTAGCTTTTTCAGAGCAAAGTATTATCATTTTTCCTAATTTGGAGAAAATTGATTTTTTATTTTGCAAATGAAGAAAAATTAGTAATCAGTTTCTATAGGACATGTAATTATTAATTTTAAGGCTAGTCAGATGTCATTCTGCAGTTGCTTTTAGTGCACATTGAAATCCAAAATAGTTTCAATTGGTAAGCTATTTAGAATTAATTACTGAAAATAATAGTAACCTAAAAATCTAAAAATTTTATCTTTTGTATTTTGTAATGTTCGCTGAAGCCCTAAGGTGAAGGCAGTGGTAATTTTGAGACTTGATTGTACAAGACAAAGCTAAACTTAATTTAGTGGATGAATTTATAAGTGGCTTATTTTTAAATGTTTTGGGCTTTAAATAAAAACTCTTATATTTATTGTACTTGTTGGTGTTTTCCAATATAGTGGATATGTCAGAAATTCTGATTATGCTGTTAGAAATGCCTAAGATACATTCTCTCTTTGGAAAACAGTTCACTTATACATTCCTCACATTGTCCTTTCTTATTTTCCATTTCCCACCTTTATGATCTTTTATGTTTTAACCTTTGTGTTCCTGTTTCTTTAAAAAAAATTATCTTTTGTCTTTAAAAAAAACCTTCAAGACTTTGCCTTCTAAAAGTTACCCAGTTTATCTTAGTATTTTAAGTGTTCATTTAAAAAAATACTAAGTCTAGGTGACTTGCTTTCTTATAACTTTATTGAAAAAACATATTCGTAATTTGAATGTTGAAGAGATATGAAATCAGAACCATATCATGCCTCTTTTTTACATTCACAATTTTATGATTGACAGATATTCTTTAAATATCTTGTTTGTTTGTTTTTTTAAGAATCACAGATCTCATCTAAGAATATTTGGTTTCTGAGTTCTATTTTTTCATGTTATTTTATACTGTTATGTTCTTTTTGTAGCATTTTGTTGTAACAAGGAAAAATATAATTTTCCCCACAGGGATGATAGAAATTTATGCAATAAAAGCATAATAAGTGGTATAAAATCACTCAGTAAAGTGGAATTAAGTGCAGAGTTGCTGAATCTCAGTCCCAAATCAGTAACTGTGGACAATCAACCACATGTTTCTAATCAGTACATCAAAGCAGGTTAGTGTGTTCTTATATTTATATTTCAATAAGTAACCTCAGTATACAGTAATCATCAGTAGCCTTTGACGTTTGTAATTAATATTCTTTATCTCACTGAACAAAATAGAGGTTCATATAGAATCTCTATTATTAGCATGAAAGGCTCATGCAGGCTAAATTAATAGTATAAAAGAAATTTTGAATTTAAGAATTAAGTTTGAACTGGGGTGATTGTTTTTAAAGGCATATGAGCTATGTAGTTAAGTTCAATTGTGATATAAAATTACTTTTCATAACCTTTTGAGACTAGATATGATTGAACAAACAGATTAAAAACAATTTTAATTTATGGGTGTTCTTAATCTTTCAGTTTTAACAATTTGTTCTGAATATTGTACTCACTCAAAGTGGAGGTTTTTGCAGGAATCCTTAATAGTACAGTTTTTCATGCTGAATAATGTAGAAGCAGGGAGGGTGGATGCTATTGCTTATTTACTATTCATGAGGTTGTATAGTAAATGGAGTCCTAGACTTAAGGTCAGGACGACTTGAGATCCTGTTCTGCTTCATACATTATACCAGCTTTGTGACCCTAGATGTCACTTGGCCTCTCAGCCTAAATTTCTGCATCTATAAAATGGGAGTAATAATAGCACCTAACTCAGCATTGTTGTATCAAATCAGGTAACTTATTTTACAGAGTTTTGTGAATTTAAGCAATTTATAAGTGCTAGCCATTATTGTTTACTACTAATAGTAATAGTAACATTTTTCCCAATTTTCTTTGACAAAATAATTTTCCCCCTTCTATCAAAATACTTGGTGAAATTCAACATCAAACCAGACCATGAGTAATATGGTCGTTATGTACATAGCAGCCCATCTCCCAATCTTTAATATGATCACATATATTAAATGGGGTGTGTGTGTGTGTGTGTGTGTGTGTGTGTGTGTGTGTGTGTGTGTGTGTGTATTCTGCTCTTTTGCCCTTGATGGTGAAAATTTTCAGTTTAATAAAGTTGGAGATAAATTTTTTTATTCTATTTTAATTTATCTATAGAATTATTATAGGTAAACTTCAAATGTTTTTGAGTTTGACCAAAGAGAAATTATATTTAAGGTTTTAAAAAAATATATCAATTAAGTGGTATCAAGTTAAGATGAAAAATAATTTTAAATGAATACGAAGAATGGAGAGTAAATAGAATGACTAATCACGTAACAGATTTGTGGATTTTTTTTAAACAAATCATTGCTGTGGGTTAAGATCATAAAAAAATAATTTTTTTCATAGCTGAAGATTCATTAAATAAACTGCTTAGAAGTAGTTTTCATATTAGTCCCCAAGCATATGTATTAATTTTGGTACTTTTACTAAAATATTAGATAGCTTTCACCAAGTTTGACATAGCAGTTGCTAGTAGTCTAGATAATGCACAAATCTTATATATCTAGATTAGAGTACCCCATTCAATTATTTTTTTAGTTAGAAAAAAATTAAAATCTGAAACCTGTTTGTAACAGCATCTTAATTGTACTTGTTATTTCTATATCTAATGGTTGATTATTTCTGATATTTTCTCGGTGTTTATAGATAACAAGCTATTAGAAAAAGAGATGAATTATGATTTTAGTATTTTAAAAATGATATCAACTTGTTTTTTATATATTATAGAATCTTAAAACCCTCAAATTTTATTTTCCAGATACAAAACCCCAGGAGAAAAGCTGCAAGGGAAATACTGTATCATCTGGAATGGCCATTCTACTTGAAAGTGTTATTTCTGAGCTTGAAAAATGTCTTGGAACAGCTCTATCTTCTATATTAGAAACAGAAATGAAAATTGCTTTTGGAGACCTCTGGCTGGAGGTGATTATTTCAACAATAATTGACTGAAAATTTCTTGTCAGAGTTGAAGAACGAGTTTTGTAATCCAGAAGAAATTACTTAAGTGATATGATAATTGATTTTAGTGTGATTAAAAATTTATCTTTCTTTTTTTACTGTACATTGCTTTATGAATCATGTTGGGAGAGAAAAATCAAAGCAAAAGGGAAAAACCATGGGAGAAAAAAAGAAAACAGAAAAAAGAAGTGAAACATAGCATGTGTTGATTTACAGTCATTCTCCATAGTTTTTTTTTGTTTTTTTTCTGGATGCAGATGGCATTTTCTGTCCAAAGGCTGTCTATTGGGATTGTTTTGAATCACTGAACCATTGACAAGAACCAAATCTTTCATAGTTTTATCATTACATATTCTTGTTGTTATTGTGTACAATGTCTTCTTGATTCTGTTTAGCTCATCAGTTTGTGTAAATCTTTCCAGGCCTTTCTAAAATTACCTTGTTCATCATTTTTTATAGAACAATAATATTCCATTATTTAAATATATCTCAATTTATTCAGCTATTCCCCAATTGATGGACTTCTACTCATTTTCTAATTTTTTGTTACCATAAAAGGAGTTGTTACAAAAATTTTTGTACATGTGGGTCCTTTTCCCTCCTTTATGTTTTCCTTGGGATACAGACCCTGTAGTGACACTGTTGGGTTTAAAGGTATTTATAGTGCTATAAATATTCTTGTACAATATGTTCTTTTCTCTTTTTTTGGTCTCTTTCTGATATAGACCTATCCCTTTTTGTCTGTACTGTTACAATAACTTTCTAATTTTTCTTCCTGCTTCAGCTCTCCCTTCAATACATCTTCTATGTAATTACCAAATTGATATTTCTAAAACTTGAATTAAGTCCTTCCTCTTTTGAAAAATCTCTAGTAGTAGTTTTCTCTCTACATTCCATTCACTGGGTCATCTCAAGTGTTCAATTCCATCTCTTATGAAGATGACTCCCAAATCTCTGTATCTATGCCTGATCTTTCTCAATGAACCCTTGTCCTACAATCAGGATCATTAACACTTTCCCACCTTGATGTCCAATACATATTCACTTAAATATTCTCAGAATAGAACTATATTTTCTTTCAAAACTGTCTCTTCTAAAGTTCTTTATTTACACTGGGGCTACCACTGTTCTTTCAAGGTTGGCAACCTTGGCTTTTCCCTCTTATTTCTGATACCTAATTAGTAACCAAGTTATCTGCTTTCATAGCATCCATCACATGTACCCCCTTCTATCTCTTCACATAGCTGGTCACAAAGTCCTCATTATATTTTGCCTGGACTATTAAAATAACTTTCTAATTTTTCTTTATGCTTCATTTCTCCTCTTTCTAATACATCTTCTATGTATTTGCCAAATTGATATTTCTAAAACTTGAATTGATAAGGTCACTCCTCTTTTTAAAAATCTTCAGTAGTTTTCTGTTATCTCTAGGTTAAAATATAAAATGCTTTGTAGGACAGAATATGCTCTATGACATGGGTCCCACTTATCTTTTTAGTTTTTTTTCATGTTAGACCTCTTTATGTACTCTGTAGGCAAACTTGCCTTGCTAACTGTTCCTCATGCTCAACATTTTAACTCGTGCCTTTCAATTCTTTTGCATGTGGTCCATCAGCATCTAAAATGCACTTGTTCCTTAGAGTTCCCTTAGAATACTGAGTTTCCTTCAAAGCTAATTCAGGGATCAGCTTTTAGATCAATTCTACTCTTTCCAAGTTGATAGGATTTTCTCCTCTTGAAATTACTTTGTGAATATTTGTATTAGCTTATATGTCCTTATATTGACATATAAGTTCCTTGAGGGTAGGAACATTCTATTTTATATTTTTTTTAATTCTTAGTGCCTAATACAGTGCTATAAGTGCTTAATAAATGTTTATCAAATTGAATTAAAATTTTGAATCTAAAATAATGCATGAGAGACTTTATGTTGGCAGACAATTTTTAAAGTTAAATCTCTTGTGGGTCTTTGGTTTTTTAAAAGTGAATCTGTAAACAAGTGTATTTTTAAAGTCTTTTGTACCTTTTTGTCAATTATGTGTCTGTGAATTGTGATCAATTACAGAAAGCAATTTGCAAAAGTTTACTTATATTTTTATCAAGGCTACTTTTGATAATTAAGTTCATCTTGAAAAAAGTAGGTATATAGGTTGATAATTACATATGTTCTTTTATATACCTTTTTGAACATAGTACTAGGTGGCATTCTTTTAGTATTTTATTATCCTTGAGTTATGTTGTAAAAGAAACTTTTGATTCTTCTTAGAGTTGAGTCTCAGACTAAGCTTTCTCTAGCTTATTTTGGTTTCTCATTCTTTTTAATGTTTAGAAAGAAAAAATACTGTTGATAATCTTCATTCTCCTATGTATTGTTACCTAATTGAATCTAAATTGTAAACCATTGGTTTCCAGACTTTGTTACTCACTTGTCTTTATTATGTATATATTTACTCATTTATGAGTTATATATAGAGTGTTATTATATTAATTAGTATTTACATTATAGACATTAGGAATAGAAATGTAAAAAGCTTGAGGTAAAGATGAAATGGTATTTGATCCTAGAGTAGAGATCCCGGGGGGGTGGGTGGGTACTGGGGCTTATAACTGAAGTAGGAGAACAATATGATTACACCTGTACTTTATGGCAACTTCAATGAATTGACATAGGAGGAGATCTCTTGAGATAGACCAAGTAGGAGGTTGTTTGAATAGTTCAAGTGAAAGATGATGTTAGCCTAAAGTAGGATGATGGTTGTGTGAGAAATAGAGGTAGAAATGACAAGATTTTGGCAATTGATTGGAGATGTGGGTTGAGGAAAAATAAGGAGTTAAAGATGACCCTTAGTGAACTTGTGTGACTAAAAAGATAGTGTTGCCCCTGACAAAAATAGAGAAAGGAAAAGGTGGGTGGGTTTTATGGAAAAATTATGTAATAAAATCTGCAAAGCAGCTTGATTCCTATTTATCCTATAACATTCTGAGCTACCTAAAAAAAATTAGAGGTTTGGGGTAGGAAATTTGTAGATGGGAAGGAAGAGGAATAAGACTCTTTATTTTGTAATTATTATCATGGGTCTGAGAACTGCCTTTGAGGATAGCAAAGGGATACCTGCCAGAACCTTGAGGTTGTTAGGGGCAGTGGTTAGTATGTTGGGAAAAGTAGGATTTTTTTCTCATAATGCTTTCTTTGCATGTTTGTATAGTAGCCATTCAGTTATTACGTACCTGAGAGTATGACTCAGAAGACCAGAGATGAAAGGTTTTACAGCAGAAGAAATGAAGCGTTTGAATGGGGAACCAGAGGAAGGGAATGGCTGATGTGGTGGTATTGGAGACAGCACCCATGACTAGTTTCTTCAGAAGGGTTGGAATGGAAGCCTATCATTCCTTTCTCATGATTTATCACATCCTTTTTGGGGTCTGTTCTTAGTGTGGAGACAAGTGTTCTGAAATATCTTCTGCATTCTCTTTCTTTGGAAATTTTTAAGCAGTGGCTAAATGACTACAGGAGTGCTATAGATGAAATTATTTTTGAAGGTATATATTTTGTTGAATTAGATGGCCATTGAAGTACTTGTTTTTTGTTAAGCTGTGATTATTCTTGACCAATATCCTTTCTATTTGGTAAGGATTTTGAATGTTTTCTGTCTAAGATAATCTCTAGATCTTTTTTGTTTTCCCATCACGATAGCTGCTTTATGTCAGTTGAACTTTTGCAAGAAATAATTATACTCAAGGTCAATAGCTATATTTTTTTCCATTTGGAATTTTTCAATATAATAATAACTTTTATATAATAGGTTAAAGATATTATCACATCATTACAACCCTGTGAAATAGGTGCTCTTATTATCCTCATTTTACAGATAAAGAAACAGAGACTGAGAGAGATAAAATCATTTGCCTTGAGTCACACAGCTAGTAAGTATTTGAGGCAGGATCTGCACTCAGTTCTTTTGACTCTAAGTCTAGCACTAGGCACTAAGCTTTTTCAGTGATTTGTTTCAATAGGCCACTTTGAAGGCTGCTATTTTTGTTGCAGGGTTTTTATCTTCTGATTTGGTGTTAATTTTGAGCTTTAATCCATCTAGTTGATAATATGATTATACACAGTTGATTCTGATATGACTCAAAATCAACTTGTCATTTTCTATCTGTTAAAATTCAGTGATAGTTTATTGCTTGCCATGTCTATTACCTTTTGCTTTCCTTTTTAAGGAAAATATTAATGATATATAGCCCTAAGGCTTCTAAATAAGCCTTTGGTTTCTTTCATTTCCTAAACCTGAATCATATTTTTCCAACATTCCATCCTTCACTATGCCTAACTTTACATAAGTCAAAGTATTTATGAGTATATGTTGACTGGATTTAGAAGATCTTGTCAAATTCTTATTTTTCTACTTTATTTATTGTACCAGATGTTGGCACCTAAGCTTCATGTGTTTTGTGACTTTGGTGCTTATGCTTGAGACAATTAAAAGACTAGATGACAAAGTGTCACTTGAAATTATGTTTCTTATTGTTTGAGTTCATGATGAAACCAACTTTACCAATTCTTTTGTTTGTCTTTTCAAAATAAACCTGAGACTTAACTGCATTATTCCTTTTTTTTTTCCCTCATTTCATTCATGATGAGAGTTTCAATATTAACTCTTCTAAAGAATATAATTCCTTGGTCATTGGATATAGATTTTGCAGTTAGAGTACAAAGTTCTATTAATGCTTATGATTTAAAAACTATAGTTCTCAGTAGCCCTTTTCTGCCACTTTTATTCCTTGTGATAATGAGAAATATTTAATACTTTACTATTATTGTAAGGTTGTATGATGATATTTTAAAAATTCATTGTTGTTAATTTTCACAACTGTGGTGGTTAGTTAGTTTAAGTAGCAAACCCAGTGTGAGAGAAAAGGTTTCTAAAAATGGATTTCAGTAAGTCAGTTATTAGACAGTAGACATAGGGAAAGCTTTTGCTTACTGATGATTTGTAAACATAAATTATTAAAGGAAAGCATCTGTTTACTATGTATTTGTCATATTTGCCTTGCATAGTAAATGCCAGTTATTCAACAACTTTGGTCTATATAAAGACTAGTTTTTTCAATAATTTTGAAATTTTCAAAGTTTTCACTAAGTTAAGTAGATGAGATGTAGATTAGTACTAACAACTAACATGATGTTGGAGAGACTGTTCATAATGACAAACTTTAAAAATTTTGAAGTTTAATAATTATTCAGTAAGCAATTATTAAGCACTTTATGTACACAGCACTATGCTAGATATTGGTGATGCAAAGAAAAAACAAAGACTATCCCTATCCTTAATTAAGGAGCATATATTTTAATGGCTGAAATGACAAATGCCTAAATAGCTAGATACATAGAATAGATTGAAGATAGCTGTAGAAGGGAAACTATTAGCTAATGTTTGGGAATAAGGGTGGTAACCAGAAAAGACCTCTTTTAGGATGTGGCACTTGGAGTGAATATTAACTTTGAATATATGTTGGTTTTTTTTTTTAAACTACAGATGGTGTATTTCAAGCCTCCTTGGACACTTGCAGATTTATTACAGTGTTTTAAAAAACACTGGTTAGCTGTTTTTGGTTTAGTTATGGAGAAAGATTTGCTTATGACAATTGAGAGCCTATACGAAAATCTTTGTAAAGGTAAGGAATCTTTGATTTTTTTCTATGCTATATTCTTGTTTTCTTAAAATGTTTGATTTAAATTGAATTTCTTTTCAAAGGTTTTGAAGAGTTAGTAGATGCCTTATCCCTGGTCCTCTTTTTTTCTTGCTTTACAGTCTTTCTGGATAATAATATTTATTTATGATTTAACTGTCACTTTGATAGACATACTATATATTGAGTATATATTTGGCATATCCACTCCTGACCTTTCTTTTATCTTTCCTTTTAAACATATTTCCATATTCTTTATGTTGTGCAAGAAAAATTGGATCAAAAAGGAAAAAAAATTAAACATGAGAAGAAAAAACAGATGAAATTTATTCTTCATAGTTCCCTCTCTGATATGGATGGCATTTTCCATCCCAAGTCTGTTGGAATTGCATTGAGAAGATCCAAAATATATCAGAGTTGATCCTCACATAAATCTTCTTGTTTACTGTACACAGTGTTCACTTGGTTCTATTCACTTCACTCAGCATCAGTTCATTTAACTTTTCTAGGCTTTTCTGAAATCATCCTGCTCATTATTTCTTAGAAAATAACAATATTTCATTATATTCACATACTATAATTTATTCAGCCATTCCCTAATTGATGGGCATCCATTCAGTTTCCAATTCTTTGCCACCACAAAAAGGGCTTCTATAAACATTTTTGCATACGTGGGTTCTTTTCCCTTTTTTATGATTTCTTTGGGATACAGACCCAGTAATGAAGTGGCTGAATCAAAGGTTAAGCACAGTTTTATAGCCTTTTGGGCATAGTTCCAAATTGCTCTCCATAATGATTGGATCTGATCTTTCTCTTTCTTGATCTTTCTTGCCTATGGGGGAAAAAAGGTCCCTAGAGGTCCCATTGATTCTTTAAACTGATCGTGTCTAAAACTGAAGGTAAAATCTTTTCATCAAGATCTTTTCTTTGTAACTTACTTTTTTTTTTTTTTTGTCACTACTACTTATCGATAGTACATCATCCATATTTTAGATTTCATGTTAAGTTTTATTTTCTTCACTTTTACTTTCTATTTACTTATTAAATCTCATCAACTACACTACTGCTCCAGTATCTGTTTACGTCTCTCTCCTTTCTATTTTCACTTGTCAACAATTTTAACATGGGCCCTGATTACCATTCATCTGGTATTATTTATTAATGTCCTACCTCTCATCTCCAGTTTTTCAGCTCCATTTCCTTCTTCATAATTCTGCCAGATTCATCCTTTAATTTGAGCAGATCTGATCACACCACTCTTCTATTCAAAGTCCTTTAATGCTATTCAAAGTCCATTTAATGATGGTTGTCTATCTGTTTTTTAATAAAAGTTATGTTTCTCATTCTAGTAGCCAGACCTTATACAATATCTAGTCTTATCTTCCCTCATCTAATCAATGTAATATCCAAACTAGATTGTCTGTGTCCATCTATGTATATCTTAACACTACTTTACTTTTGTGCTTTTACTCATTCTATTCTTTCTGCCTGGATTCTCTTTTCTTTTCACTTAATATGTCCACCCTTTTCCATCTCAGCTTTTTAAAATCCTAAATTTTAAAAACCAGTTTAAATACTACTTCATCCATGAAACCTTCATTCATTGTTCCAAAAAGAGGTATAGAATTTATTTTCTTTTATAATTTTTGAATTGTAGGGGGCAGCTAGGTGGCGCAGTGGATAGAGCACCAGCCTTGAATTCAGGAGGACCCGAGTTCAAATTTGGTCTCAGCCTCAAAAAAAAAAAAAAGAAAAAGAAAAAAAGAAAATTTTTGAATTGTAGTAAATTTATATATGCGTTTTATTTTCTCCCCTTTTATACTATGAATATACTCCTTATCTCCACTCCTAGTACCTAACAGAAATGCTTTCTTTGTACAATAGCTAATAATTTATTGTATAGACCAAGATTTGAGAATGCAAATTTATCCTGTCTAGATTGAATCCAACATTTATTAAACACCTACTTTATACAAGGCAATGTTAGGTTGTGGGGCTCCAAAATGAAAATAAAACATTATCTTTCTTGAAGGGGCTTATGTTCCATTCAGGATGGGAGTGGAAAACTTAAAAGTACCTGGTCAAATAATAGGTATAAATAGATAATACAGTCATCCCTTCCATATCTTGGGGGTTTGGGGGCATGACATCCCAGTGATCTGGGATCCACATCAAAATTTTTGGCCCTCCCTGCATACAAGAGAAGAAGTCTGAATGATTTCTTTTATTTTTATTTGGTATTTGTAGCATCAAATTGCAAAACTTGGGTTGGTATTATGTAATACTCTGCATATATTTTGTGCATTTCTGAGTTTCCAAACTTTTTTGGTGTCATCTGCTGGCCTTCTTGTGTCTTTTGCAGCTTTCACAGAACTATCCCAAAATCCCATTTAATTTCTTATGCCAACCCATGATATATTAAAGCTATGATAGGGAAACTTGGGATGTGGAAGGGATAATTGTACTTAACAGGAAAAGATTAAAAAGTTGGTTAGATGTAGAGTTTCACAGAATAGGTGACACCTTGAAAAAATGATAAGGATTCTGAGAGGTAAAGGTGATAAAATTGTATATTTTAGGCGTTGGAGTTGTTGGTTTGTACATATCCCTCAAGGATGTGAAATGTTGAGCTTGGGGAGATAGCTAATCATTTACCTGAGTATGTCTTAGTAGCTTAACACCCATATGCTTTATGAGTGTTTATAGCATCAATTTGGAAAATTTGGGTTGATGCTTTATGCATCTTATAGCTAATTTTGAATGGAATTCTCTTTCCACCATTTCCTTTTTGTTTTTGATAATACTGTATCAGAAGTGTGATGATGATTTTTATGGATTTCTTTTGCATACCAATTACTTTAGTAAAGAGTTTTAATTGCCTCAGTTTCATTGTTATTTTGCTGTTTTCATTGCTAATTTACTAAAATTTTAGTATATTATCTTGGTTTTTTAAAAAATATTTATGGTTTTATTGATTTTTATTTAACCCATTCATTGTTCAGAATGTTGTTTTAATTTCTATCCTTTCTCTTTCCTGAATTAATTGTTTTCTTAATTTATGGTCTGTAAAGTTTGTATTTATTTCAGATTTTTACATCTCTTTATACTTTTCTTTGTTCATTAACATTCATTTTTTTGCAAAGGTACTTACTGTATGAGGCTGAATAGTAAGTTTGTTCTTATTAAGATGTCATAAGTTCTGATATCAGTTTTCAACATTCTGTTCAGTTCTGTGGGTTTTTTTTTTCCCCTACTAGATTTATCTAGCTCTACAACAAGAGCAGGAACTTTTCCTCCAACAATTCTGCATCTTTTTTAGTCTTTTTGGCATTCATTTAGCATTTCTTTTATGGATTTATTCTTCTTGACATTGGGAATTTTCATTACTGCTTTGTCTGAAATAATAATATAGTTCTGATATTTTTGGAATCACTTTATGCTTAATGAATTTTGGTTATCTATTTTGACTCAGTGACTTCTTTTTAAAATGTATTTATTGCTTGTAGCAAAATATTTATTTTACTTCTCTTAATTTATTGGGGAATTTAATCCATTCACACTTGAGATTATAATTGTTAAATTTATGTTTTTTCCCCTTGAATTTTATTTATTTTAATTCTGTCTCATGTATGTCAAGACTTGATCTCAATGATTAACTTTGCTTATAATAATTTTATCTCCATCAACTTTCTGAGATTCTCTTCCTGTGCCCCTTTTCTCTTTATTACTCTTAACATAGTACAGGTTATTTGATTTGTTTCATTTTTATTATAAATATAATTTGGATAACAGGCATCTCTAGACAGTATGATACTTTACAACTTGAATTAAAGATGTTTTTAGGATAAATTATTAATTAGCAGCTAAAATGTAAGTATGAAATTTTTAAGGGGTTTTATAAAGTAAAGCATGAAACAATGATTTTATCACCTACAGTAGTACAACAAAGGAAGTAGAAATCAAAGCTTAGAACAATGATTTCAACAACAATAAAAAAATCACTAAAAGAAATTGAACTCTAAAGTTTCTTACTGAAAAACTAATGACATTCCTAGAGAAATCAGAGGTACAATGTTCAGTCTCAGATGTGATTGTTCTCTCAGTTTTTTTTTTTTTGCTTAGCTATTTTTGTCAAAAGGGAGAATTCATTTCTTGGAACAGGAGGTAGTTATGATGGGAAAATACTGAAGTGAAAAGTAAAAACATATTTAGAAATGATTGTGATGTTAAAAAAAAACCAAAGGGATTTTAAAAAAACTTATTTTTGCAAAAGAGAACTTATCTTTAGTGTTTATCTTCTTAATTTTAACTGTTCATAATTGAATCCTTGGGAGGTGAGAAGGGGCTCAGGATAAAGCTTACGTGAAAACACTTTTAAGAAAAGACAATTTTCCCCAGGAGTTTGCCTGAGAAAAAGTGGAGAGAGAGAGAATGATAGTTTGCATAGATAATGCAGTCTTTATCTTAAGAATTACCCAAATATATAAAAGTATACTTTATTAAAACATAGTTCCAAAGTGATTAACTTTGGTAAATCTTTGCTCATTTTTGGAATCAAGTATACATTTAGTGAATGCATATCTGTTTTTTAAAAAACAATATTAATTAGTTTCCTGAGTTTCTTCTCTGTATCATAGATTTATAATGTATATAATCTCTTTGCTTTTAAATTTTCTTGATGTCAGCAAAGACAGTGGACTTGACAACAACTAAATTCCTGCTTCAGGATTCCAAACATTTGATACATGCTTTTAGTATAAGGTCAAACTATGATGGGGTTCTGCCACAGGCCTTTGCTCAGGTGAATCAATTGCTTCAAACACTCTCAGAGGTAAGATGGTTTTGGAATGCTCTTTAAAACAAGTGTCAATAAATGCTTAATGCCTAGCCAAGTACTTTTAGTTGGTAAATAATAAATGAAATATTTATTGTTATTCTAACTTGTTCTTTAGCCTTAAAGGTACATGAAGTATTAGTTGAATTAGATACTGAATAGGCAAGCAATTCTGGGTTTTAGTTGTATTATATATTTTATCCTTTCAGGAAAGAAGGGTTTTATGATATTTGTTAAGAATACACTTCAGTTCATTTTTGGGGAGAAGACCGCTCTGATTATTAATCATTTTGTTGTTTCTCCTATATAAGAAACTCACTATCAGTTTAATTCTCTAGTTAGAATTTAAATTCTTGCCTTTCTGATTCCAAACCTAAAAAACTGTAAAAAATTTGATGCTTTTAAAATGTATACATGTTTAGTAGTTCAATGTATCACAACAGTGAGACATAGCAAATGCAAATTGATGTAGCCTTTCTTCAGTATGATTTTTTTCTCTCATAAGCCCTTACTTGACTAGTTTTTTGCTTGATTTTTCGTGGCCAGTTAAGTTTTCTAATCATTCATTCATTTATTTATTACTTTCTGAGCTAAAGAAGGAAATGATGATGATAAACAATCATAGTTGGTGAAGAAGGAGATTATTAACCAACATATTTTTATATTCTTGGTGCAGATAAAAGTATATTCTGTAATGATTTAGAAAATGGTGTTTTGTTTTGCTTTGTTTTTAATTTTTAATTGGTCTCTATTTGACATCATCATATTGCTGGTGTGAAATAAATTTTTGGAAAATGAGACTTTTTTGTAGCCTTTTGTAATGAAGAGCAGAACCAAGACTAGAAGAGGTTATTGTTTTGACTTTTGTTTACGTATTGTTTTTAGAATACTTCATTCTCATTCATATCATTATTAGGAAAGATAAGAACAGTGATTCTATGTTTCATAAAATAGAATTTGATTATCTGAAATAACCTGTGCGTCTGTGATTTGGAGCTAGTTATTAACATTTTATTTTCATTTTTAGAAACACATTTTGGCATCTGGATGCTGTCGAACACTTTTTTTGCTTCTGGCACTTTTAATATTCCTCTGTTTGAATGTTAGATTTAACTGACATTCATCTTCAAATAGAGTGGGACAAAGATTCAGTTTCTTAATGCAATTGTGTAGAATTACTTCATTTGAAAGAAAATAAGAGAATAAATGATATGACAGTACAGTCTATTAAAATCTTTTTCAGACAGATAAATAGTTCATTTAATTCAGAAGTCAAGAGAGAGATGTTTATGAAGTTTGGTTACAATAACTGAACTATGAGTTTAGCATCTGAGAATATAAACTGAAAAGCCTACAGACAACTTGGCTATGCATCTAGTTGAACCATAAGATCTCAAGATCGCTTGCATATGAAATTGGAAGAACAGATAATATTCAAAGTTCATCTTACAGCTTTCTGTTGATGATCTGCTTATTTGATTTTAGCCATATTTGAACTCTGTAGCTTCAAAGGAATTATCAGTGTTATATATGAAGAGGAAGTCAGAAAGAGTAACTGGAATTGACCAAATACCTATAGAGAAAAATTAATGCTGGGAGTGCTATGTTTTAGTCACAGAGATATTTTCAGAATTTCTTGAAGAGGAAATATCTTTTCCCCACTCCAAGAGAAAAATCACTGACATTTATTTTACTAGGAAAAAAAGAGACTTAAACATCTGTTATTAGCTTATTCTTATCTGTATAAAATCTTTTAAAATGATTTTTATATGTGTGTGAGAAAAAAAATAAATTCAGTGAATTTATATATATGCATATATATATATAAATATAAATATTTAACATAAATATGTATACAGTTGCATATATGTATATACATTATATATGTAGACATACAAATAGATACAAAATACACATCATGCATAGATATATTGACATATATTTACACATATTTATTCATTCTGAATATGTTCATACGCACAATGCTTAAGATATGATTAAATATGTATCTCTTAGAATTAATAGAATAATATTAAGCTGAGTGGAATTTGGGAAATTATATAATGCTTTCAGTGATCCCAAACTGCTTGTTCCTGAAGACTATTTTAACACTAGTATTTTCTACATGATAGTGCATGGTTAGAGATTATGTGACATCATGATTTTGAAAGAATCAAAATTACGTGTAATTTAAAGGCACTGGAAAAACATATAAGTGGATGTAGGCTTGTAGCATATTGACATTGTTGATAAACATATGAAAGATAATATAAAGGATATCATCAAGGACTTGTTTTCCTCAAAAAATCAGTTATATAGGATTGCAGACAAAAAAATGGAACTTCGGCTTGTATTGTTATTGTATCTTTGAGATACTAAAAGAATCAGGAAATGTCCTGGTGAGTTGGGTAGAAGATTTTTAGAAAGTCATGACCAAAGTACCATTACGAGATGAAACAGCATGGAGAGTTTGTAATCTGTAATGGCAGAAAGGAGAGTCTCTATCCCATCGAGATCACAGAATCCTCTTGGAACAGTTTGGATTCTATGGTTCTGCCATTGCCCTATTTTGTGGCTGTCAGTTTTCTTTTTCTTGAGTATATTGTATCCTCAGCCCTTATCACAGCTTTGTGTGTAATAAGCACTTAATAAATGTTTTTTTCATGCCTTCATTGTTTCTGAAGAAAAAAGTCAAAATATAACTGATATCATTTAATCTAAGTTTCTGGTTTAAGTATAGGGCTGGAAAAGAGGCAGAAAGGGTATAATTCTATGTTCTATTTATACTCTTATCAGCCCTGTGACTATTGTTTTTTTAAAAACTAGGTTTTCCATTTCTGAGCAGGGCAGGGAGAGAGTTTTTCCTGTTAGGCAGTTTGTTGGCTCTTAGGGTTAATCTTATTGATGCGCTACTCAATGCATGTACTAAGCCTACTGCAGCTAGGAACTAATGAGTTCAAGAGATCCAACAGCCTCAGTATCTTTCAGTAACAAGAATTACCGGCATGTGCTAGTACTTCTGCCAGGTAATCAAAGGCATAGTACCAAGGTAAGAAAATGAAATCATCCTTGAGATAAAATTGCTTCACTTCCTATTTATAAATTGGGAATGATTTCCTCCCTCAAATGCTATATCTGTGTACTTTGAAAATAAATTCTACAAATAGTAGTTTGAGTTTTTAATTCATTGTTTACTTTAAAAATATACAAAAATGGACACCTTAGTTTTTTTTTATTAGGGAGAAATAGAAAGGTCTAAGTGATGCATGGAGGCAGAAAAGGGGATATTTTAGAAATATGAATGTTATTTTCTTTTCTTCCTCTGTTTTCTCCTATTCATTATTTCCTTATTCTTTGTTTCCTTAGTCTGATAGCACTGCATAGTAGTAAACATTTTTTGTTTATACCTTGACAGGATTTAAAAAAAAATTTTTTTTTGGTCACCAGATTTAATCCTGCCAGTTCAACTCTTGGATTATTATAAGAAGTATAATTACTAGTCTTTTCTATTTTGTAGTCTTAAAAGTTTATAAACTGGAAGCAAAGAAAATCCTGTTTCTTTTTTCCCAAGTTAATAGTGAAATCAGTATGTGAACTTTAAAAATTGCTTGTCAATATTGTTACTTCATTAAACAAATCAGTAATCATATGTGATTAAATAGGTAATAATTAGAAAAGGGCCACGTTCACTCTAATATTGGCACTTGCCTATGAATATTCTGTGTATAGTAAAAAACATAGCACCTCACAGGAAACTGTAACACAAATGGGCACAAGAAGTTGGCTCTCCATTTTGGACACTTGCTAGTGTCAAAGTTAGCTGCATCTTATGCAATTCTTCTTTCCCCAGGTCAATTCTAAACATAAGCCAAATTCTACAGAGTCAATTGAGTCTTTTTCAAAGAATGCTGCATGTAAAAACCAGGAGGAGAATGCACTGCTCCAACCCAGTAATCAGGAGAATACAACAGTGTTGAGAACTGAGCTTCCCCAACCCAACAGACATCAAGAAATCTGGTCTGTCCTAGAGAATGTTTGGACCACGATATATACGAACAGGTACCATATTAGCAGAGATGATTTATAGTTTTTATAGCTCCGGGCTTTCTCTCTGCTCCACCTTCTCTTTCTTTTTTTCTTTTCTCATTAAATGTTAAGTCCCTATGATGTATTATAGGTTGAGAGTAAAGGACAAATTTTTTAAGTCTGGCTAGTCTTCTCCAAGAATTTACATTCTTTATGGTGATGATTCTCAGATTTATTTTTCCATTCCTAACTTTTCTTCTGACTTTGTCTCACATCTCCATCTCCCTGTTAGACATCTTGAACTTAATGTCTCCTAGATCATTTTAAGCTCGCCCTATCTAAAATGAAGCTCATTGTTTTCCCCTCAAATCCTCCCCTCTTCCTGACTTTTTCATTATTAGAGAGCACTATCTTCCCACTGACTCCTAGGTGCAGTCTTCAGTTTTTCTTTATGCACCATACTCACTTATTTGCAAAGTCCTGTTTCTATCTTTGCAATATCTCTTTCATATACTCCTCTTCTTATGACATGGTGGCCATCCTGGGGCAGACCCTCATAAACTTATGTAACACTACCACAGTTGTATGGAGGTTGGTGCTCTGTCCCCCTTCCAGGCCATTCTCCTCTGTCAAATGTATCCGGTGTTCAACTAATCTTCTAAAATGTTAGTCTAGTATATCACCCCACCCTTTCTTTTTCTTTTTTTTATTAAAGCTTTCTATTTTCAAAGTATGAGCAAAGATAGTTTTCAATATTAACTCTTGCAAAACTTGTTCCACTTGTTTTCCCTCCCTTCTCCCCATTCCCTCTCAACATGGGCAATTCCTCAACTTATTTATTTATTTATATGAACTCCCCCCTCACCTTCAAGTTAATTCTATTGGTTCTGTTTGTTACCTTTATGATTCTACTTTTTGGATTCTCTGCTACATATTCTGAGACCCAGTAACACTGGCCTCTGGGCTGCTTTGGACATTCTCTTATCTGTTTTCCGTGTCTGTAATACTCTGCCTCCTAGCTTTCCTGACTTCCTTCAAGTTTCAGATCAAGCCCTACCTTTGGCTAGAAGACTGTCCTATTTCCTAGTGCCTTCCTTCTGTTGGTCATCTCCAGTTTCTCTTCTGTCCATCTTGTTCATCCATAGTTGTTTGCATGTTGTCTTTCCCATTAGACTGTGATCTCCCTGAGAGCAGGTGCTGACTTTTGCCTTTCTTTGTATTTTCAGCATTTAGCAAAAGCTTAATAAATCCTGGGTGATTGAATCTCAGGTGAATAATTCTCTCTTTCTTTCTCTTTCTCTCTCTCCACCCCCCTTTCCATTCCTCTCTTCTTCCCTCCTTCTTTCCTTCCCCTCTCCTTCTTTCTCTCTCTCTCTGTCTTTCTCTCTCTCTCTTCTCTCTCTGTCTCTCTCTCTCTCTCTCTCTCTCTCTCTCTCTCTCTCTCTCACACACACACACACACACACACACACACACACACACACAAAGTTCATAGTAAAATAAGTTAAGAGCAGCATCAAATGGTTTGAAACCAGAGGGAAAAGAAGTCACTTCCAATTTGGAACATTCAGGGATGGCTTAATAGAGGAAAGTTGTATTTGGGTGCATCTACCCTTGAAAAATGGGTAGGATAAAATACCCAATCCCTCTATTTTTGTCTGCCTACATTTTTGATTTCCTTCACAGGCTAATTGTATACTGTTTCAAAGTCCAATTCTTTTTGTATAGCAAAACAACTATTTGGACAAGTGTACATATATTGTATTTAATTTATATTAACATATTTAACATGTATTGGTCAACCTGCCATCTTGGGGTGGAGAGAGGAGGGGAAAAATTGGAACAAAACGTTTGGCAATTGTCAGTGCTGTAAAATTATCCATGCATTTATCTGGTAAATAAAAATTATAATTAATTTTAAAAAAAGAAAAGAAAGAAAGAAAAATGGGTAGTATTTCACAGGCAAGGTAGAGGTAAAATCAAAGAAAGGAATGGATTTTTGCTCCCAGAAGTAAAAAAGAGACAACTTTGTTGTTATTCAAATGCGTGGAGAAGGAAAGTGGCATGACTTGTTGAATTGCAGTTTGGCTTCCCTGGAATATAGAGTGTGAAATTATGTCAAATATGGTTAGAAAAGCAAATGTAAAGCTTTTGCTGACACAGGTGTTGCAGACTGGGAATAAAATAAATTGGAGGCAGAGGGAAGAGGAGAGAGGTCAAACAACACAACGTCCTTTCCGTGAAGAGCTTGAAGAACAGAAACTGCTTCTCAGTCTCCTTATATCATCCTCTCACATGAGGAGATTCATTCTGCAGGTCTGGATTGGATCTCCAGCAGCCACTGTCAAGTGGCTCCTGTGATACAACATTAGGCTAATCTCAGGAATTTGTATTTTCTTTTTATAATAATAGGGAGCTAGTGCAGTTACACACACACAACACACACACACACACACACACACACACACACATTTATCTATCTCCATATATTTGATGAAAGAGTAAAGTGGTAAGACCTGTTAGTTTTGGAAGATTATTTTGGCAACTATATGAAAGGTACATGGAAAATTGGAGCTGCATGGGGCAGGAAGATAATTAGAAAACTATTATAATAGACTAAGCAAGAGATGATGAGATCCTATAGTAGAATGGTAGTCATATAATTGGAAAGATGCAAGTGATTGTAAGATGGAATCTGCATTAATTTGGAAATGGATGGTGAATGAGGGAGAGGGAAAAGTAAGAGATTATCTTGAAATTTTAAATTTAAGTAACTGACAGGATCATGGCACCAACCATAGAACATAGAACGAATCAGGACAGGATTTGAGGAAAGATGATTTATTTAGTTTTCAATAGGTCAAGTCTGAGACAAGCAAATTTGTTGTTCTTGGCTGAAGAGGCCCATTAGGCAATTAGTTGACAATGTGAGACAGGAATTCAGGAGAATTGGGACTAAGTCCACTTGTAAAAAAATCAGTTGATCAATTACTGTTTTACCCAAATGTTGATTTTTAGTACAGTTTAATCTTTTTAAGTTATTGATTAGTTATATGATAAATATTGAAGCAGTTTCTTTCTATCTAGTGCTGTTGCTTCCTGATCTGATGCATCTTCCTGTTCTGAGGAGCTTTTAGCTCAGTCTTACATAATATGTATCCAGGTGGCAATTTGCTTTTTTAATCCTTAGCAAGGAGGATGTTTATAGTCTGAGCAAGGTATTTTAAGTCTTGCACACAGTTTGTTATCCTAGATAGACACCTGTTAATTTCAGGATAAGCATAATCATTAGTTTTTCTCTTGCCTTGTTGTTGATCTATTAAGCAATAGTTAATATAGTAGATGACAGAGTTGAGACCCCACAAGGTCTTGACAGAATAGAACATCTATTGATCTGAATCTAATAAAGATCAATAAAGGTAGGTGCAAATTTTCCCTTTTGTGACCAAAAAGCAACTTGGCAAGTATAAGATTGGAGTTGGGAGAAGTCATGGCTAGATGGTAATCTGTATGAAAAAAGTCTAAAGATTTTATTGAACTTCAAGTTCAACATAACTCGGATATGTGATGTGGCTGCCAATCTTGGCATGTCATCATGACATGGAGAAATGAGAGTCCTTTTGTACTTTTTCACGTTTGGTTCTGGGCAGCTCAGTTTAAGGACATTAACAAAGTTCATAGGGTTTAGAGTAGGACAGTCAAAATGGTAAGGCACCAAAGTCCATGACATAAAGAGATTGAAGAAATCTGTGCTGTGATGTCATGTGAAAGTGAGGTTCTATTTCTCTGGCCCCAGGGGACAGAACCTGCTGTAAAGAGTTGGAAGTTGCATAGAGGCAGATTTAGGCTTTGTCTCAGGAAGAACCTGCAAACAATAGAGCTTTCGAAAAGTAGAATGGACTTCCTGATGAAGTGGTAGGTTTCTTTTATTGCAGGGATTTTTGACAATTATCAATATAATCAGTTTTCTTTGTAATACTACATATTTTATACTTTTAAAATCATTTTTCTGATTAGAGGCCCCTATACTTTACCAGAATGCCAAAGAGTTTAGGGCACAACAAAGTTAAGAACTTTTGCTCTATTAGACATCTGAAGGCAAAGACTAGATGATCTTTTATTGTGTATGGTGCTGGAGGGATTCCTTTTGTATTTGATGTAGAGTAGATGGGGCCTTTGGGATCTCTGAAATTCATTTTTGCTGAATCTGCTTCAGTTTCTCTGTGAAAATTAAACAGAATTTGTATAGTACTATTTTGGCTTTGGATGACTATTCATCTATACCCTCCTGCATGCCCATCAAGCCAAAGTTTTATTGTGCAGTCTCTTATTTCCATTTTAGATACTGTGTGATAAGAATAAACCTTAATATGTTTTTTATATATGCAGCAAACATACAATGAAATTTTAATAAATGTACATGCATGTGTAACTTGGATCTTTCATTTTGTTTTTTAGCACGGATGTTTTCCAAAGTTTGGATTCCAACAATACGTCGAGCACACCAAAGATTGCATCATTTGAAGAGGCCTTTGTGTATCTTCAGAAATTGATGGCAGCTGTGAAAGATGTTCTTGCTGGAATTCAAAGGTAATTAATTGATAAATTCTTTTTAATATTGAGCTGTCATTTGTATAGTTTTCATTAACATTTTGGAATTTGTACTTGAGGTGTCATTAATGTAGAATAACTTGTTGAAAAATAATGAACCAGTAGAGATTCATTTTGTATGTGACATAGATCATCTATGAACTGTCTAATTATACACAAAAATAAAATAAAACAAATACTGTTCTGGCCTTAAGGAATCTGGGATGAGGGAGGTAGGATATGGTAGAAGGTATGTACGAAATAGCTATTAACAAGGTAGAATGAGGTAGGTATGAAATATATCTGTGGACGTAATGGTATTCAAGTTAAATAAGGCAGAGTGAAATAATTAAATGCATTGACTTATAAATTAGCCTTACAACTTTTTCTATTTTAAAAAATCTTTGATGTGCAATGTCTGCCGTAGTCCCTTTTACATTATTTGACATTAGTTTCAGAAGATTTTGACTTGTATTCTTTAATTATGCATCCTGAAATCACATTTTTGTCTCAATGGATATTAACTATATCTTTGACAAATATATTTATTTTTCCAAATCTCACATCACTTATAATCCACAACTTTTCAACAGGATTTAAATCCAGCACCTTTGGAAACCTAACCTGTAGGCTATAATAGGATTTAAATAAGGCAGAAGCAGCATAGGAAGCCCTAAGTTCAAGTCTTGCTCCTGACTTTTGTTATTCTATATGACCCTGTGCAAGTTATTTAACCTCTCAGTGTCCCTAGGAAACTCACTAAGACTAAAAATTGTAGAGAAGGTGTCAATCTGCATTGGTAGAGGTATTTCCTTTTCTAGAAATTCCCTATATTAATGTAACTCGTCCTTATTGCCCCTTAAACTGGGTTCAAGTATGTTTGTCTCTCTTGTATATCTTTCTTAACCTTTTTTTTGTTATGTAATATGGTAGAAGGCTAGGTTGCAGTATTTTGTCTCCAGAAACTTAAGAATTTCTGTATTCTTAAACATTTACCTTCCTTAGCATATCAATATATTTATCAGAGCTTATTATTCCCTCCAGTAAACTAAGACTTCTTGGCTAATTCATAATTTAAAAAAAAATTCCCCGAAGAAATTTTTGAGTGGATCTTTTACAGTCTGATCTCACAAATGAAAAAATGTTTCATCAGTAGGGTTTTTCCAGCTCTAAATCTCTCATTTGATTTTGTTGTTCCTAGTTATACTAGAACTAACTTGTCTTAGTTTAATTTATTTTCTAAGAATTTACCTTTTAATATTATCAGTTTTTCCAGATTTCCTCAAACTTCCTGGAATTTTTGCCTCCTTAGTTTATATATTAATTCATTTAAAATGTCTCCGTGAATCTCTCCTGCTTGCCCTAAAAACACAATACAGCCTTAGAACATTGACCTTTGGCTGTTAACTCTTACTATATTTATGATATAAATAGGAATTTATGAAATTAACTTAAAATGTTTTTATAAAAACAGCTTTTTATTTTTCAAAACATGCAGATAATTATGAAATTAACTGTTGTAGTAACATTCACTCTACTAAATAATCACTTTATTGTTGGGTACGTGATTATCCTTTCTCTGATTTGGCTAATTTAGAAATTTTTAAGAGTCCTACAAAATAGCAAACGTTTTAAAGCAGAACTTGTATTGGAACAAGTATTACAGAACTTGTAATGTGGGCCCCAAAGCATTATTTAAATATTATGTTAAAGAATAGAAAATGTAGTCAGGTAATATCTTTGTAATATGGATATTTCTTTGTGTCTCTAATGGGAAGTAGTTCTGTTTGCCCATATTCTTTTTCAAAATATGTAACAATTGTCTGAACTGAAATCTTATGTTCCAGTTGCTATTTATAAAAAATAATTTCCCTAATTCTTTTTTTTTTTTTGCCATCTAAAAAAGAGTTGCTTTATTTTTGTACATGTAAGTCCTTTCCTTTTTTTTTTTTTTTTTTCTTTCTTTAAATCTCTTTGGGGTACAAACTTAGTAGTGATATTGTTGTGTGAAATAATATGCATAGTTTTATGGTCCTTCAGACATAGTTGCAAATTGTTCTCCAGAATGGTGGGACCACTTTATAACTCCATCAATAATTCATTTGTTTACCTATTTTACATTACCCCTTATAGCATTTGTCATTTCTGATATGTATGAGGTGGTACCTCACAGTTTTAATATGCATTTTTTCTAATCAGTATTGATTTAAAGCTTTTTTGTATGACTGAAAATTTTGATTTCTTCTTCTGAAAGCTGCCTATTTTTATTCTTTGACAATCTATTAATTTGAAGGTGGTTCATATTTTTATAAATTTGATTCAGTTCATTGTATATTTGTGAGGTGGCCTTTATCAGAAAAACTCACTGTAAAAATTATTACATTATTGTCTATAGTGCTTTTTTATTAAAATGTAATTTCCTTGATTAACTCTTAATTAGGTCTATTTTTGCTTTTGCTTTGTTTGAGATCATGACTGTTATTCCTGCCTTTTATTACTTCAGCTGAAGCATAATTGATTGTCTTTCTGTTTCAAATCTATCTCTTATAAACAATATGTTCTTGGATTCTGGTTTCTGATCCTTTTTGCTAACTCTTTTTATAGCTAATCTCATCCCATTCCTATTCACAGTTATGATTATTTTTAAAAATAACTTTAAATTTTTATTTTATTTTTCCAAATGCATGCAAAGATAGTTTTTGCAAAGATAGTTTTCAGCATTCATCTTTGTAAAACCTTGTATTCCAAATTTTTCTCCCTCTTCTGCCCTCCCCTCCTCCAGACAGCAAACAGTCCAATATAGGTTAATCATGTGCAATTCTTCTGAACATATTTCCTTATTTGTCATGCTACGCAAGAAAAATCAGATCAAAAGGGAGCAGGGGGGGAAAACGAGCTAACATCAACAAAGAAAAAGGTGAAAATCACAGTTATGATTACTAACTATATATTCTCTCCTGTTCTGTTTTCTTCTATTTATCTTTCTTTTTCTTTTTATCCTGATCCTCAAAAGTCTGTTTTGCTTCTGACCATTATCTCCCATAATATGCCTTCCCTTTTATCATCCCTCCTCTTCCTCACCCCTCATTTTTTATGCCCTTTCTCTATTTGCCAGTGGCATGAGATTTTTATGCCTAATTGAGTGTGTTTATGTATTCTCTTTAAACCAATACTGATGTGAAATTGAAGCATTGTCTGCCTACTCTCCCCCCTCCTCCACCCCTCATTCATTTCCCCACTTATAGTAAAGATTTTCCTTCATGTACTTTTTTTTTGGTATGAAATTTTTTCTGTTTTCTCCTTCCCCCTTCTCCCAGTGCATGCCTTTTTCTCAGCCTTTTGTTTTTGGTTTATGATTATCTCAACATAAATGACTCACACCCATATTCTTTGTCTATGTAGGCTGCTTCTAAGTGCCATGATAATGATAAAATTCTTGGGAATTACATTAGGAATTACATAGTTAAATTTTCTTGATTTTCTTGATTTTTTTTCTTTTATCTTTCAATACATCTCTTGATGTATTGAATAAGTATAATAAGCTTAAGCATAATTTATTATTATTAAGTATAATAAGCATAAGTACTCCCTTCCCATATCCCATTCTTATCCTACAGGATAAGATAGATTTCTCTACCCAATTGAGTGTGTATGTTGTTAATGTTGATGAGTCCCTCTCTCCCTCTTCCCTTTCCCTCCTAACTCTCAACTGAAAAGCTTTTTTTTTTTTTTTTTTTGCTTTTTATGGCAGATAATTTACAGCATTTCACCTTTCCCTTTCCTTCCTGAAAGTCCTTCTTGCAATGCTGTTCAGTTTATATCTCAATTAGTCACTCCGCATAGGAGTGCCTACTATGGCCCTGAAACTGGGCACAGTTCAAAGAATGAAATGCAATCTATAAGGAGTTTACATTCAGTATCCTAAAATGTGATGCCAATGAGAGAACTCAGAGTGAGTGCAGCAGGTGATTTCTCTCTTATTGTATACTGTGACTTTCTCAATGGAGCCAGTGATCTTATTAGCTCTTGACTACACATCATATTGTGGTCTCTAATTTTCTTTCCATCAAAACTTCCAGCAGTGATATTCCTGGATCAGAGGATTTGCAGTTTTATAGCCTTTTGGGCATAGTTCCAAATTGCTTTCCAGAATGGTTGGATCAATTCACAACTCCATCAACAATGTATTAGTGTCCTAGTTTTCTCAGATCCCCTACAACATCCAATATTTTCCTTTTATATCATATTAGCCACTCTCTTTAGATTTGAGGTTTTGAGTTGTTTTAATCTGCTTTTCTCTAATCAATAATGATTAAGATAGAGCCTTTTAAAAATATGACTATAAGTAGCTGTCATTTCTTTGCCTGAAAACTTCCTGTTCATATGCTTTCACCATTTATCAACTATGGATGACTTGTATTTTTGTAAACTTTACCTAGTTCTCTATATTTGAGAAATGAAGCCTTTATTATAAATACTTGTTGCAAAAAGTCCTTCCCCCCCACTCCTGCCCCGGTTTTCTTTTTCTTTCTTTTTTTTTTTTTTTTAAATAATTGTGATTGCTTTGGTTTTGTTTGTGGGAAAACTTTTTAATTTTATATAATTAAAATTATCCATTTTATTTTTTGTAATGCTCTCCACATCTTCTTTAGTCTAAATTCTTCCCCTATTTGTAAATCTGATAAACTATCCCATGCTTTTAATTTGCTTATAATAACACCTTTTTTGTATAAAACATTTACCCTTTTTGACCTTATCTTGGTATACAGTATGAAATACTGATCGATTCCTAGTTTTGGCTATAATTTTTTTCAGTTTTCCTAGCAGTTCTTGTTAAATAATAAGTTATTATTCTTAAAGCTTGGATGTTTGGTTTATCATATACTTGATTACTATGCTGTTTTACTATAATGTAATTTGTACCTGATGTATTCCACTGATCTACCATTCTCTCTCTTAGCCAAATACCAGATTGTTTTGGGAACTACTGCTTTGTAATATATTTGAGATCTGATACAGCTACAGTAAATGAATTTTACTATTTTTTCTAGTTCAATAAATAATTTTTGGTAGTTTCATAAGTATGGCACTGAATAAAAAGATTAATTTATGTAGAATTATCAATTTATTATATTGGTTTGATCTACTCATGAGCCATTGTTATTTTTCCAACTTTTGGATCTGACTGTGTGAAGACTCTTGTGTTCATATAATATATAATTCCCAGATTTGTTTTGGCAGGCAGACTCCAAGCATTTTTATATTGTTTACCATTTTTAAAAATTGCATTGCATTTCTATCACTTGCTGCTGGACTCTTATGCTCATGTAGAAATGCTGATAATTCATTTTTTGTTGTTTATTTTGTTATTTAAATGTTCAATAGTACTTTATTTTTCCAAATACTTGTAAAGATAGTTTTCAATATTCATTTTTGTAAGACTTTATTTTCCAAATTTTTCTCCCTCTTTCACCACCTCCCACCCCAAAACAGCAAGTAAGTAATCTGGCATAGGCTAAATAGGTGGAATTCTTTGAAACATATTTACTTATTTGTCATGTTGTGCAAGAAAAATCAGACCAAATGAGAAAAAACCAGGAGAAAGAAACAACAACAAAAATTGAAAGCATTGTACTTAATCCATATTCGGGCTCCATAGTTCTCTTTCTCAATATAGAAAGCATTTTTCCATGTGGACTTTATTTTATATTCTGTAACTTTGCTAAAGGTGCTCATAGTTTCATGTAGTTTTTTAATTGATTTTCTAGGACTTTCTATGTATACCAGCCCATTATATCATCTGCAAAGAATGCATTACTTATTTTAATTCTTTTAACTTCTTTTTTTCTTTTTGAATTAGGTAGTTTAAGCATTTTAGTACAATATTGAATAATAGAGGTAATAATTGGTGTCTTTGCTTTGAGCACTTGCTTAGAGGGCTCTGGTTTGCAGGATAGTGGGGCCTCATTGGAGGATTGCTATAGGCCCCTTGCTGTGATGCTGGTGGCTGCTGCTGCTCTTGGATCTTTATCTCTATTCTATCCCAGAGAGACAAATTCCTGCCCTGCTGATAAGCTGCTTCCCTGCTCTTAGAGTAGTTCCAAGATAATTTTCTAATTTTTTGGAGGGGAATTTTGGAGAGCTTCAGAGGCTTCCTTCTTCACTTCATCTTAGCATGTGATGTCCTCGTTTTCTTTATAGTTACTCCTTGCTTCTGTTAAAAAGTTTTATTAGAGGATCAAGCCTCCTCTAAGGCCTAACATCCCAACATCTTTCTAAATTTTGCCTGTTTTAGCCATTATTCATAGTTGTTGGGTTTTTTTTGTTTTTTTTTTGTTTTTTTTTTTGTTTTTTTTTGGCTGAGGCAATTGGGGTTAAGTGATTTGCCCAAGGTCACATCCAGGAAGTGTTAAGTGTCTGAGGCCAGATTTGAATTTAGGTCCTCCTGACTTCAGGGCTGGTGTTCTATCCACTACACCAACTAATTGCCCCTATCCATAATCTTTTAAAGATTACTAGCAAACAGTGACTTAGCAGTAACATGCTGCTATTTCATTGTCTTTGGAAATAAATACAAGATAATTATGTGAGGAAGATATTAGCTGCTGAAGAAATTAATAAAAGACTTCCCCTTAGAAAAGGTTTAGGGTTTCTAAGAGGTAGAGTTGAGAAATAAATACCTCTGGTATGGGGAATAGTGGTGCAAATACATAGAGGTGGGAAATAGCATGTCATATGTGAGAAACAATATGCTAGTTTGTCTTGACCACAGTGCGTATGAAAAATAACATACTCATAAAGTTAATAAGATGATGTTGAGCCTTGGTTATGAAGGATTTTAAAAGCCAAACAAAGCATTTTCTATTTTAAGAGACCTTTAAAGGGTCCTAAAAGAATATTTAAGAAATGATCAGATCTGTGATTTTGAAAAAATCTTTTTGCAGCTATGTGGAAGGTAGAATAAAGAGATGTGCCACTCAGATAAATTAGGGGTTCAGGTAGGATATTATTAAATCCTGGATTAATTGAAGAGAAAGGGAGAGATACAAGGTTGTGGAATTAGAGGTGATAAGGTTTGACAGCTGATAAGATCTCCTGGGGTTAGAGAATGAAAATTGAAGAATGACACTGAGGTTGTGATCCTAGGTGACTGGAATGATAGCGGTGCCCTAACAGAAACAATGGTAGGCTTATACTGGTCTCTCTTGGTTTGTTGTCTTTTTTTTTTTTTTTTTTTTTTTTTTTTTTTAATGAAGCGTTTTACTTCAGTAAGCTAAATTTAATGATTGGTCTGTGACTTTATAGGGTATGTAAAAATAGGTGTACTGGGAAAGCCTTAAGTTTTCTTTTGCCTCAATAAAATCATCTTATAAATTAGAGCATTTTCCTTATAGTAAATAAGCACATATTGAGATAGACAAGAAGCATACAAGAAGTTTTTTTCTTATAGAATTCTTCTGGCTGCTCTGAATTTCCATTCCTTCCTCTTATTGCCTAGAGTATGCTAGGGTCATAGGCAGCTAGTTCAAGAATCAGCCTGATTGTGTGGGGTGCTACTATAGCTATCAAACAGGGACATGTCACCAGTATAGGTAGGTACAGCATTCCAAAGAGAAGTTACAGGTCTCATCTTCATTTCAGATTAGTCATAGTCATCCTGCTCTGGATACAGGGTGGGAGGTGAAGAATGAAATATCCTTTTAAACTTATTCAGCAAAAATTTGTTGTTCCTGGTATATGCACATCACTGTTTTAAATGAGTTACCATCTGCTGTTGAGGACCTTTAAATGTAAAAGGGAGATAGCATATACTAATGGTCTGTTTATTAAAAATTGTCAAAAATTCATTCAGTGTTTATGGTTTCATTTACACCTAACAAATAATAGCTGCATTTTATGAGTGATTGTGATCTTTTGTATAGCCTAATGTCTAAAGCTTTGGGGGTTGCAGTTGATTAATAGGGTCAGGTTAGAAATTAGGTGGTTGTTTTCTCTTTGATCTGCCAGTAGAGGGCAATGTGAATAAAGAAGTAAAAGACATTTGCTTATTTGACAGGGGCTCAGCATTCAACTACTGTAATTGTCAGGTTATTTTTGTTTTAATCATCAGGTAAGTGATATTTAAATCCAATATATTATAGGGATCACAAATTATTATTTGTCAAAAATAAAACTGTAATTTGTTACAAACCAACTATTTAATTATTTTTCATGAAGGTAGGTAGATTTTTTTATTTGCAACACTGAGAAGTGAACTTGACATTTGTAATAATTATGAATAGTTGAATTTAATGTTAGATATTATAATGAGTACTATTATTTAAAAGTAGTAAATCATATGAACACTTTGTGGTATTTACTTAAAGTAGAATAAAAAATGAAGAACAACAATGTGCCTTAAACAAAAAACAGTAATAGTACTAAACAGTTAATAGAGTACTTTCATATATAATCTAATTGTCTTGATGATTAATACATACACACACATATACATATTATTTGGTCAGAGAGTTGAGCTGTTAAACTCTAATACCACATAAATATTTACAGAAAATTCAACTATTTATACATATCCAAGGGCTATAAGTATTAGGTAAAAATAGGAAAGGAAACTAGCTGGACAAAAACTAAATAAAAATAGATCCATATTTTTCATCTTTTTTTCCTTTTTCACCAAATTAATGTTTGAACAAATTTTTTTTAGCAACCCTTCTTCTCATCTTTCACCTTATATGTATGTAGGAGCAACTATACTTTTACTAGTGGTTCTTTTATCTGAAAATCAGAGAGGAAGAGGCAAGGTTCTTTCCATGTAAACTTTCTATCTGATATTCCATTCTTTCACTAGTCTGATAAGAACAGAGCATGTGTCCTTAAGAATGGTTCAAAAGACTCATCTTTCTAAGTTGGCACATGTGGAAGGGTCCATTATTTGGGGTATTTAGATGAGTTTTTTCTCCTTTTTAAAGATTGCCTTAGGGTTTTATTAAAAAGTAGGTTAACATCTTTAGTTTTTGTTTTGCATATGAAGAAATTTAAGTCTTTAGTTTAAGTATCTCAGGATCATTGTCAGTTGCTTAGGATATAAAGTAAACTTATAAAGTAGACTTGTTTTATTAAATCACTAAAAAATGTAATTTCTTTTCAAACTACATTCACTAAAAACAATTTCAGAAGATTTTTTATTTTGAAATTCTTCCCTTTTACCTTTTTTTCATGCAGTGATAACCAAGAAATATGATACTCATTTTACATATGAAGTCATGTAAATTACATTTTACTTATCCATGTTGTAAAGGAAACTGCAAGAAAAATAATATGGAAAAACATGCTTCAATCTGCATCCATTTTATCAGCTCTCTCTTTGGAATTGAATACATTTTTCATGATGAGTCCTTGGAATTGTCTTAGATTATTGTATTGATCATAGTAGTCTGAGTCTTTCACAGTTTATCATTAAAATATTACTGTGTAGTGTTCTTCTTATTCACTTTGCATCAGCTCATCTAAGTTTCTTCAAAGTTTTTCTGAGGCCATGACCCTAATTCTTTATAGCAAAATATTATTCCATCACAGTCATATACAACAACTTGTTCAGTTGTTGGACATCCCTTAATTTCTAATTCTTGGCCATCATTCAACTTGCTACTATAAATATTTTTGTACTTCTGAGCTATTTTTTTTTCTTTGATTTCTTGGGAATATAGACCTCATGGTGATATTGGGTCAAAAAGTATGCACAATTTTATAGCTCTTTGGGCATAGTTCTAGAGTGATTGTATCAATTTTCATTTCTACCAATCTATTTTTCTAAATCCTTTCCTGCATTTGTCATTTTTCCTTTTCTGTCATGTTAGCCAATCTGATAGGTATCAGGTGGTTCCTTAGTTGTTTTAATTTGCATTTTTCTAATTATAGTGATTTAAAGACTTTATTGGTATGAATATTGATTGCTTTGATGAAAACGTTCAGATGTATAAATTTTCCTCTACTGCTTTGGCAACATCCCATAAATTTTATCTATATTGATTCATTGTTATTCTCTTTAATGAAATTGTTGATTCTATGATTTATTCTTTTACCCACTCATCTGTAGAATAAAATTATTTAGTTTCTAATTTTTAATTTATGCTTCTAATACCCTTTATTGAATATAATTTTGTTGCATTATGATCTGAAAAAAGGTACATATAATACTTATGCTTTTCCATATTTTTTTATTATACGGTCAGGGGCTGTGTATAGCTGAGAAAACTATTTTTTCATTTTCTAATTAATTAGCTGATTTTATTTAATTACTTTTTAATCCCATTCAGTATTCTTCAAAGTGTTAGCATATTTAACTTTTCAAAAATACTATTTATCCCCTTCTTGATCTAAGAGAAGTAGATTGAGGTGTCCTGTTATTAAAAGTTTTATTTTCTCCTGTAATTAAGTTTTCCTTTAAGAATGTGGATGCTATTCTTTTGGGTACATAAAGATTTAGAATTAGTGTTAAGTGCCTGTGTTACCTTTTAGCAAAATATTGTTTTCCTATTTATCCCTTTGAATTAGAACTGGTTTTGGTTTTGCTTTATCTGAGATATCCTTTACTTCAGGTGAAACATAATAAGCTCCTCAGTAGCCCCTTAATTTAATTCTATGTGTATTTCTGTTTCAAATGTATCTCTATAAAATGTGATATATTATTAGAGTATGCTTTCTAATCCATTGTACTATCTGCTTTTATCTATAAATTTAATTACGTTCATCTGATTTTCATTCGTAGTTATTTCTATGTATTTTTCTGTGTTCCCCCCTTCCCCTTTCTCTCTCTCTCTCCTTCTCTCCCTTTGTTTTAGTTAACATTTCTGAATGTTTTGCTTTGCCCTCTGTGTTCTCAGCATCGTTCCCTTTCTCTTCTTTTCCCTCCAAGGTCCCATTGGGTAAATTATATATATATATATATATATATATATATATATATATATATATATATATATATATATATATATAAAGAGAGAGAGAGAGAGAGAGAGAGAGAGAGAGAGAGAGAGAGAGAGAGAGAGAGAGAGAGATGTGTGTGTGTCTGTGTATTTCCTTCTTTGAATCACTGCAGATGAGTGATGTTCAACCATGTTCAACCATTACCTCCCCCATTTTTTCCTGCTTTTTAAAATGTGTTCCGCGAGTTCTTACATAACATCATTCCTTATTCTCCCTCCCTCTATTCCCAATATATCCATTTTTCTCAGCATTCCATTTTTTTTCCTGAAGATCAACCCAACATATTAGACATAATATTCATACCCATACCTTCTAAGTAGATTCCTTCTAATTGCCCTACAGGTGATAAAGTTCTCGGTCATTATATTTGGGAAATTCAAATTATTGAATTTCTTATGATTATTCATCATGTTTACCTTTTCATGGCTCTCTTAAGACTTGTATTTGAATGTCACATTTTCTATTTAGCTGTAGTCTTTTAATTGGGAAAAACTTGGAAATCTTCCATTTCATTCCTTTTTCATCTGTACTTACACAGTTTTTCTGAGTAGTTTATTCTTGAATGCAATCCCACCTCTTTTGCCTTCTAGAATATCATATCTAAGTCTTCCACCCCTTTATCATATAAATCTTATGTGAGTCTGAGTATGACTCCAAGGTATTTGAATAAACTAGGTGTTTTCTGGCTCTTTTCAGTATTTCCTCCTTGACTTGGGAACTTAGCAATTTGGTTTTAACATTCATTTTGACATGTTTTTCAAGATGTGATTAGTGGATCTTTTTGTTGTCTATTTTTTCCCCCTGGTTCTTAGCTCTTTGGGCAGTTTTTCTCTAATTTCTTGAAATATATCTAGACTCCTTTTTTAAATCATCTCTCAAATCCATTTATTTTTCAGTGATCTCTCCTCAGTCTAGAACAGCTGTTTTTTTTTTCCTATGAGATACTTCACTTTTCTTTTATTCTTTTGAATTTATTTTTTTTATTGATGTCTCATGCTGTCATTAACTTCCACTTCCCCAATTTAAGAAGTTATTTTCTTCAGTAAACTTTTGTATTCTCCCAAGTTATTAATTTTCTTATCATAATTTTTTTTGCTTTCTTATTTCTTTTCCCAACTTTTCCTCTTTCATTTGATTTAAAAAGTGTGCTGTTATAAAAAAAAATCTCCTTTCTTTAGCTCTTCTAGGAGTTCTTGTGGTTATGTTTAATATATATTTTTCTTTTAGATTTTGCTTGCAGATACCTGTTTTTGTGTCACTGTCTTTGGAGTTTGTGTTGAGTTTTTCTGTTATCATAGTAGCTTTTTATGGCTAGCTTCTTTTTCTCTTTACTTATTTTTCCAACCTGTTTCTTGACTTTGAACTTTTATATTAAAGGTAGCCTCTATGTACAAAAGGTGATGTTGTAGAACAGGTGGGGTGGTAGTCGCTGTTTTAAGCTTCAGGCTTTTATGCCATGCTGTTATCACAGCTAGTTCTGGAGGTCTGTATGTTTTCAGTGCTTCCAAGGTGGTATAATCCAGGGAGAACTGTTCTCCTGGTCTATGTTTTAACCATGTAGCTTTCTTGTTCCTCTACAACCAAAAGCACATCTCACTGCCCTGGAGATATGACTCTGAACTAAATAAAGGGCAAGGATAGCACCACAAATGGCATCAAATCCTCTGCTCAGTGCTAGCACAGTGGGCACCCATATTCTCTATCTAAATGTTCAGTTCTCTTATTGTATTTAGATGATGAGCATTTCTGGTGGTACTGCCGTGGCACCAGATGGTGTTGCTTACTCCTTCTTGCACTTCCATTCCAGTACCCACAGACTTCTCGTTCTGATCTGCTGATTGTCTTGGTTTGGAAAAAATAACTCACTTAGACTTTGTTGGTTGGCTATTTAGACTTTGATTTTATGCATTTAAAAAAGTTGTTTAGTGTATATTGGGAAAACCTGGGGAAATGATCCCTTCACTCTACCCTCAGGAATAACTCTATTAAAGAAATTCTTTTAGTGTCCATCATTTGGAATATTTATTGTCATGATCAAAAAGTATTTTCAAGTGACTCAATAAATGGTACTAAATTGGTAGGTAAAACTAAGTTTAAAAAGCAAGTCATTATGATCTAAACTAACAACTTCAGCACTATAAATATATTGTCAATCAAACAGTTGTATAAATTTAAAACTAATACTAAAGTATTTGCATTATATAATAGCACATGATTAAGTATTTTTTTTTGGGGGGGGAGTAAGGTTGGAAATGAAGCATTAAATATTCCAGCTTCAAGGGATAGGATCAAAGGTATGAAAAGTAGGAATACAACAAAATTGCCACTTCCGTTCCAATTAAGAATTTTGTGGAGGGGGTGATAATTTCAAATTGCCTAGGTTTTCTAGTCAGACTTGCATTTTCCACTTAATAAAATACAGTTGAGATTAGAGAAACTTTTTCATAGTTTCTTAAATTCCAGAGTTTGACTAATTTATGATCCTTAATATATGCATTGTGCAGTCATGAAGGAAATAGTCTAATATATATGTACTTTTTAATTAGTCTTGCTCTCATGGCTTAGATTTATGTAGAGGTGAAGCTAATTGTTAGTAGAGCACAAACTTTGGCAGGCCCACTAACCCAAAAACTCTTTTGAGTACAACAATAGATTGTTAGCACCACACTAATCTAAATTATATTTGTAAGGATTCATCATCAGATTAGACACTAGGTTTTGAAAGTTGTTAACCACATTAACTCTTTACCAAATGTGTAGAGGGATTTTAATCTGGTAAAATCACAATTGTCATGAACTGTTGAAATGTTTAACTGTACTTGTTTACCTAAATAAGAATTCAGTTAACAGATCTATATTTGAAGAATGCTTAGTGTTTGAGTTTCATTTTATTTACTGTAGTCAAAAGAGTTAATATTAGTCTGTATAATTTGCTTTTTTAAAATTAAAAGAAGCATAATTGACAAATAACCATTTCAAAGCAAAATGTGTATGGAGGACAATAGATTCATTTTAATCTTTGGAAAACTTTTTTGAGAAGCCTGGTAGAGGTAGAAGAAAAAAGTTTTTAAAACAAAGGAATCTTAATATCAGAAACTGATATTTTCTGGGTGTAAAATATGCATTTATCCATTAATGTCATTTTTTTTCATTGTTACAATTTAAATATAATAAGCTTCCCTGAAAATGATATATCAGGATTTGATTGTATTCTTTAGGTGTCATCTAATTCCTGATAATTACTAGGTACATGGATATGATATTGAATAATAGCATAACTTCAGTTTTAGAACAAGATAGTGATTAATTTTTACTGAGTTATTTAAACTCTTTAATCACTAAAAGTTCTACTCCAATGTCTCATAATATGCATTTTGTTATTAGTTTATCCTTGTTGTGTTTCTCCCGGCACAACTTATGTGGCAATTCCTGCTAAATTCAAACTTTCTATGTTGTAGATGACTGATAAAGTTTAGAGAAGGTTATTGTTTGTTTGGCTGTGGAACCATGGCTTTCTTAGACCTGGCAATCCTTAAAAATCATCTGCTAAATTAGAGTAGTTGTATACTATTGTTGGAAAAGTGAGTACTTATAATAATGGATTTACAGATCTTTGATATAATTAATCTCTACTCTAAGTAAGCATTGATTTCTTTTAAATTCCTTTGGTTTTCTTTTGAAATATTTTATTTTTAGAAAAAGTTCTTAAAATTTCCAATAATGCCTTTTAGAAAAAAATCATAGAATAACATTCTATTGTGATTTAAATATTTTATCCATTAACCCAACTTAATTTTAATATCAGAAGAAACTTATAATGACATAAATTATAAATGAGTCATGGAAAAAGCAGGTATAAGATAATTGCATCTCTAATATATTTATTACTTAGTTGTCTCAAAGATATTGGTTTGTACTTAGAGCATTTTATTAATTGCATTTTTTAACTTAATACAGAATATTCTATTCCATAATTCTCTGATCTTTTAGGAAAGGCTGCTAAAGGCATGACACAAAAGTGGAAATAAGGAACAAATATTAAAACTACATTAAAGCAGGTAGACATTGGGATACCTTTTTTTTTTTTTTTTTTTTTGAGAAGAATATGTAAGCATTTAAAAGCTATAGGCAGATTGCTTTTTTTTTTTTTTTTTTTGCAGTTTAGGAAAGAAATTGCCTAGCATTTGAACATATTCCAGATGTAGAAAATAATTCTAAGACTTAATTTTTTTTTCCTTTTCTGGGTTAAGAAAGCACTAATGAACATTGTGAGTTCATTTCCTAGACATTTTGATTTTATAATCTCTGTAATAACATCAATAGCTTGTCAGGATTCTTGCAAGGTGCTAAGTCAGTTATCCAATTTAGCGTGGTACTTAACAGTTCTCTAGTTCACTAATGTACTTAGTACTTACTAGAGTTCTACAAGATTCACACCTTTAAGAGAGCATATATAACTTAGGAGCCTCAACCAAGATGCACTCTGGGAGATTCAGAGCCAGGATTCAATTGAGGAGATTCACAAGCCAGAGAAGGCAGCTTAAGCTCTCAAAACCAAGATCCCGAAGGCCTCCAAAAAACTATATGAGCCCCAAGTGAAGGAGATAAGATTTTAAAGAGACAATAAAGGATTTGGATTTTAATCCCTGGTTGCACTTGTGATTACACTGAACTAAAATGAAAGTTCCAGAAGCCCTCCAAGAAACCTGCTCCCAGAGAACATTATATTTTAGAGAAGAACATTACAATAGCTGACAAATGTTCTATATTGCTTTGTTTATTATTTGCTTATATTATCTCATTTGGTCAAATGAGTAGTTGTCTTACTTTTTACAGATGAGGAAACTTTGGCACAGAGAGCTTTAGTTTTATTTTTTGTCCCCTTTAGAGTTTCTGCAATTCTCTATACTTGTGGAAGAACTACTCCTCCCCATCCACACAGTTCCCTCTCACCCTCCAAAAAAATGAAAGGAAGAAAAAAATTTTTTAAAGGACTAAGGGCAGAGGAGAGAGAAGAATCGTGATACACATGCAGAAAAGGGAAAGTAATTGAAATATATTTTTTTTACTTCATCAACTTAAGAAATGATCTGGTTCTCAACTGAACAATGATCAGTTTCAGGGATGGCAAACTTTTTTAGGTCATTAATGAGTGTACTCAAGCGATAACAGGGGATTATTACAAAAGAATACAGAAAAGGGAAGGAAATAAGCAAAGAGGGAAGATGACTTTTAAACTTTTGGCTAAGATGATGTTATGGTTCCCAGAAAAACCGAATTCTCTCTCAAATACTTGAGCAGGTTATGCTCAAGAACTCCAGAAATGACAAGTAAATTTCATTCATTTCAGACCTGAATCAAAGATAATTGGAAACCTGTTAGCATTGGGGAATGGGTTTATAAGCCAGAAGTCTGTTAGAACTCTGAACACACGTGTTCTTAGAACTCTTAACATGATGGCATACTGTTCCCAGAGAAACTAGGATGGGCTGGAAGCTTAAAGTAACCGGATAGGGATGATTTAGAGGAAATCAGAAACTGACAGTATCCTTAGTACAGATGGGGGCCAGAAGTTGTCAGCACTCTGACCTAAGATGTGTCAAAGGCCCTAAAGAGTGTAGCACTTGAATCTCAAGCCAGGAGGTTCTGGAACTTCCCTGTGCTCTTGGCTCAGACATAGCAAGGGAGATAGAAACTAGCAGCAGGAGCCTAGAAGATCCAGATCAGGAATAAGTAAGTCTGACCACTATCCTAGGGTGTGGAAAGGATTAGACCTTGGCACTGGCATCAAGTCTCAGGCAACAGGAACAGAAGACAGGGAATACTGAAGTAGTAATTTAGGCATCAGAGGCTTAGAGAGTTGGAGAGGACACGGAGAGAGGAATGTTTAGTGAATGGGATGGAAAATCTTGTTCACAAAAACTTGTTCAGTCAGTCATGTCCAACTCTGTGTCCTCATGGACACCATGTCCTTCGACCCCCCCCCCCCCCATTTCCTGAATTGATTCTCTCTTACATCAATAATTAATTATTAAATTGGAACCAGATTTCTTTCCAAAGTCTGTTGTTTTTCAGTCTTGGAAGGGCATTGTTGATGGCTGAGATTACTTAAATCCCTGGATAAATGTCTTTCAGTCCTGGATGAAGGTTCTACCCTTTTAGAGAATCTTATAAATAATTTAGTCTAAAGTGAATCCCAATTCATTAGCAGATCTTAGCAGAGGCTGACCCTCTTTTGTCTAGATTACTCTAAGTCTAGGCAATCTGAACAAGAGATAAATCTTTTAGTTCAAGAGTTAGTGATTAAAGCCACTAGGCCCTTATTAGATAAGCCCACCTTGCATTATAATCATTCTTTTCATTAATTATTAACCAACCAGATTGCTACCCTGAGGTAAACTCACTCTTTCAAAAACTTTTAATGGGTTTCATGGATGTCATTCAGGAATATCACTGATCTCTTATAAATCATTGCTAATGGAAATTATGCCTCTCAATTATTTTTTTTTTCTTATGTGTCACATAATTGTACAATATCACTGTTACTTTGTACAATATTCGCCTGGTTCTGCTCACTTCAGCATCAGTTCATATAAGTCTTTACAGATTTTTCAGAAATCTACCTGCTTATCATTTCTTATAGCACAATAGTATTTCATTACATTTATATACCAGAATTTGTTTAGCCATTCTTCAGTTAATGGGCATCCCCTCAATTTTCCAATTCTTTGCTGTCACAAAAAAGTAGTTGATTGTTTGATAACAAAGCCTCTACTATACATAAGCCCCTTTGCCATGACAAAGCAGTGATCCAGGAGAAGCCCCAAGGACTTATATGAGTATGTAATTATAAATGAAATAAGAGTTCCTCTGGAGAGAAGACTAAATGGATTAGAATATGGTGTGAAAAACCATACCCGAGTAATATTCCATGTTTGAGGTTTGAGGTTTAGGGGGAATAGAAAAGAAATAATAATTTGAAAATAGTGTTTCTTACTTATCAATAAGTAGTGTTGACATTTCTTTTTCGTTACCTTCATTATAAAGAGAGTATGAGGCAGATTCTGATGGAATCTGGTATGTGGGAATATGACATAAATATGGATGAACAATGAAAGGAAAATGAAATTGAGAAGAAATGAAGGACTTTATTAGAAACCATTTTATCCAATTTCATACCAACAGAAATTAGATAAAATGGATGATTTAGAAAAATATAAAATACCCCAATAAACAGACTAAGACATATAAATATCTTATCACCCAATTCTAGCAAGAGAAATTAAACAAGCTATAGATGAATTTTCCCTGCCAAAAGCCCCAGGACCATGTAACAAAGCGTTAAAATGTTCAAAAAACAGTTGATTCTAATTTTTGCATGAAATGTTTGCAAAAAGGAAGAGATCATCTTTGTATGGAAGAAAAATGGTCTTAATGCCTAAAACAGTGAGAAAATAGAAAAGAAACTATAAATCAATATTTCTAATGGATATCTATGCACAATTGTAAATGTAATATTAGCAAAGAGGCTTCATCAGCATGTTAAAAAGTATATACTTTGTATTTGTATATTTGTATCAGGAATGCATATTTTGTTTAATATTAGGAAATCCACAAACACAATAAATTTCATTAATAAAGCAATAAAAATATGTAGAGATTTAGAAAAAGCCTTTGGCAAGCTATATTAATTATTAGCATTAAGAATATTACGAAGTATAAAAAATATATAATATTCTTTATTATAGTGAATAGTATTCATTTAAAATTGGCAGCCACCTGGAGGGTTTTGCAACAAGATTGGGGTGAAGTAGGGATTATTGCCATTTGATAATCAGCGTTCTAAAAATGCTAGCTACACAGTAAAAAAAAAAAAAAAAGAAAAATGAATTTGAGTAAGTGTAGATTAAGGAAAAACAAAATTATCATTTTTCTTCAGATACTTTTGCTGTAGTTATTGTTCATTCATTGTTCATGTGAAACTCTTTGTGACTTTGTGACTGTCTTAGATTCACCTAAACATTAAACAGTGATTTCTGCAAAAGTGTAAGGTGGAAAACAAATCTACCAAATTATAAGCCTTTCTATATATTCCTGAGAAAAATCATCTGGAAGAGAGAATTTCATTCAAAGTAACTATATAATGTATAAAATATTTGGAAGTCTACCTACCAAGACAACTTGATGTAGACTGGTAATTGGTGAGATTTGGACTTAGTGAAGGTCACAAAGCTAATAAAAGCTAGTGTTAGGACTCGAACCCAAATCTTAATAAGTGTAGATTTTAATGATGATAGTTATTTATCCTTTCCAACCCTTTTATATATTTGGGAAAACTAAGACTTAGAGAAATTAAGTCACTTTACCAAGATGTAGTGACTGTTAAGTATCTAGATTTAAAGGCAGGCACTGGAGTCTGGTTCTTTATACTGCTTTACACAGCAAATGGAAGAAGAACTTGGAAAGATAGAAGATAAAGGGGGCAAGGTAAAGATCCTGGGACGTCAGGGCTGGTGTCTGAATTGTGGGAAGCTAAGTAAAGCTAAGAGCAGGACAGAACCATGGGGCTGATCAAGACCATGGGCTCTTGGTGGGAGGTAAGAAATACCTAGGGATTCCAGAAAATGTCGGTAGCTCACATTGCTCCTGGCTCTTTTTCTTAGGACCATCTTTTATGTTGATCTTTTTGTTTTAATACCTCTTCTACCTTTGAGTTGGAGGCTACTAAATGGTGCTACTGGAAGGCTGGAAAACCTGAATTCAAATCCAGCCTTGGGCACTTACTAGTTGTGGGACCCTGGGCAAGTCATTTAACCTGGGTCTGCATCAGTTTTTTCCATGTAAAATGGGGTTAACAACAGCACCTGTATTAGAAGACTGTTGTAAAAATCAAGTGAAACATTTGTAAAGCACTTAGCACAGTGCATGGCAGCTTAATACTTTTCCTTTCTCCCTCTCTCAGCATAATGGAAACTAGCTGCTAGCTTGGCAAGATAGTAGTGCCCTTAATAAATTCCTTAAGTTGGCACTTAAGCCCTCAGATGCTCATTCCTGGTCTGTCTATAATTATTAATCTAAATTGGAGGCCAGGCAGAGAGACAGCAGGTGAGAAGTGCAATTAGACAACAGATATATCTCTCTATATGTACATAATGTCTTTGTGGTGGCAGACAATTAGACAATAGTGAGAAGTGAAATGCAATTAGATGTCATATATATATATAAATAAGTTTTTGTGGTGGCAGACAATTAGATAATAGGTGAGAAGTGAAATGCAATTAGATGTCATATATATATATATATATAAATAAGTTTTTGTGGTGGCAGACAATTAAATGATCCCTAGTTTGAGAAATGTGGTTTTTGTTAAATTTAGTTTAATATTAACATAGAACATATTTAATAATAAATCAAAGGGCTACCATTCTCCTATCAGTTAATTGTATTATCTTAATGCTAAGAATATGGATATTTTTCCTCATCCAAACCTTTTAAATAATGTAATAAATTCACATTGGTTGATCTTCGGTAGAATATTCTGGTAAGCAGAAATGATTATATTTTGTACAATCAAAACCCTTATCTGTGTTTTCTGGAAAAAAGATTTTTTTTCCCTCTACAAAGAAACTTCCTCCCCTTACCCCCTAAAGGAAGTTGAACTATAAATTTCAGATTGTAGAAAAGGGACTTTTACCTTTGCCCTTTAGGCCAGTACTTGGTGGTGCCAAGGGCGTTTTCATATTAAATTTTTTCAGCCAAATGCCAAAGCATTGATAGTTGTGAGGAAGGTTTTGTTTCAGCCAGTTAAATTAACTTTTTGATGGCCAAAGTCAAATTTATCTCACTATGAAACCTTGGAAAATAGTAGCTTCCAAAAATTTCATTTGCATAGAAGCATGGATTACATTTCCAATAGGATTTTTTTTTTAATTTGAAAATATTTTTCATCTCAACTGTTTTCAATCCAGCTGTCTATTTATGCATAAGTATTTTTTTTTCTTTTGTAGTGAATATGCCTCTAGATTTTTTTTTTCCCTCCCCTTTGAATCTCTATCATCATTGTCAGGATGTTATACCAGCCTTGAAAAAGGCCATTTAAAATTAGATCTGAAGTATCTTTAATAGTATATATGATGAAAGTTCTTAGTTATTGTTTATCTCCATACAGTTAATCCTTTCAGTTCACTAGTGATTTTTAAGGGAACAACATACTATTTTATTATTTGATATTATGCTCAAGTAAGTGAAAATTCATGTTTATACTAATGATTTTTATCCTTTGTCAGTAGATATATTGAGATGAGTTAAAATAATTTTCTTTGAAGATTATTTAGATATTGCCTAGGTTTGTATGTCATTAGGTATTACTAGCAGTATAGTAATCTGAGTATTCTTATTTGTTGGCATTGACTCATTAGGAGTGAGTTTATGTAATTAAGAATTAAGAAATTAAGAAAATTAAGAAAAAAATATGTCAAGTGATGAAAGAGATCCAATATTTGTTTTACATATCATTTAGAACTGTTTCTCAGAGATGGAAACATATAGCCATTTGAATATACAAAAAAGAGTGTTTATTTTTGAATCTTCTCTTAATCTCATTTGCTCTTGTGGGTCAATGGGTATTTATGTATCTTTTAAATATATGGTATAACAGAAATTATCATGGCTATTCAAAGAATACAAAGGAAAGAAGAAAAAGAGCAGGTACTTGACCAGGCCTACTTGAAGAAAGAGAAAGAGAAATCTCAATGGAAGGCACATACAAAATGTCCTTTATTTGCTATTACTTAATAATAATTATGTAATAATAAAGACATCTTCAACCACAGGTGGTAAGTAGCTACCTTTGTAATACAAAGCATTCATGATAATCACGCAGATGTTTTACTGCTTGAAAGTTTGCAAAGCACTTATCTTACAACATAGTGAAAGTATTATTATCCCTAGTTTATAAATGAGGAATGGAAAAGGCCTCGTGTAGAAGGTGAAATATGAACTCAACTTTGAAGGAAACTGGGGATTCTAAGAAGCAGGAAGGAAAAGGTATTGGGGTAATTAGCCCTAACAGAACCCTCAAACTGGAATTTGAAGAAATACAGAGTAGGCCAAAAGTAGAATGGTCCTGAGGAGCAGTAATGTATAATGATTTCAAAAAGAGGGTCTGCAGCCCTTGTTGTGAAGGGTTTTGTGTGCCAATATGAGCAGCTTATAATTTGGTTTTATGGAGCTACCAGGCCTCTTGTGTAATAATGGTAAGAAATTTCTGTTAGGAATGTTATTCTAAAAGCTCTCTGAAAGAAAAAGAGACGCTTAAGGCAAAGAGACCAATTAGGAGAGTGATAAGGACCTAAACTTGTATTTTCTTAATAGAAAGGTGAAAATGGAAATTTTGAAAGAATCATTTTATAGGAATCACTTTATAGGTTTTCATAGGATTTTAGAACCAAAAGGGAACTTTGAAAAAGGCCTTCTGGTTTAATCCCCCTATTCTAAAGTTGAGATGCCTGTGGTATATTAAGATAAATGATATTTTCAAGGTTACACAGCAAATTATTATAGAAGCAGCTTCTGATGAACGACTTTTCACTATACTCTACTGTCATGGGAAGTTAATGTTGATTTTTTACTGGAAATATCAAGACATTTAGATCAATTGACTTCATTTATAGATATTGGTAATGGTCAGAATAAAAAACTGTCATTTTGCTTCTGTTTCTTAGGAATTGGTTCCACAATCCTACTATACATTTCTAAGATGATAATTTTTCTTGAGTATTTGGACTTTGTCTTATATATCTTATATGTCTTATATATCTTATATATCAGCCCCCCCTTCCTTCTTCCTGTTCTCCACATTTCTATACTGTAAATATAATAAGAATTTTATAAAAATACTTTATTGAATTAAATTTCTTTATCTTTATAACTCAAATATAAAAACTAGAGTTATGTGTTTACAAGTAAAAACTGGCTAATTCCTGAAGAAGCAGCATAGTTTTATTTTAAATACTTGTTCTGTTACTGTTCCTTAAAATATTGCCAGTGCAGAATATTTTTTAGAAATTTTATTCTAAGAATCTTTTGTTTGAAGACTAGTAGAAAAGGAGTAATGAGAAAATTATACACAAGACTGACCTTTAAAGAATTTTTGTGTGGGATATTATTAAGGCATATAAGTTTGTAGCGGTTTTTCCCCCCCATTTTTTATTTTTTTCATGTAATCTTCAACTCTATAGTAAACATAACTTTTTTTTTTTTTTTTTTTTTTTTTTTTGTTTAGCCTAACTTTTCACTCATAACATTCAAGAAGAGCTTGGACTACATAATTAATAAATTCGATCCAGAATTATGTGCAGTGATACCAAGATTGTGGTCTTCAGTTTCTTCACCAGAAATTCATCATTAATAATACCTTCTAGCTTTCTTCTGGTAGTAATTTTTATCTCCATCACAGTTTCTAGAAATGGATAGTTATCATCAGGTTTAATCATTCTTGGGTGTCCCCATATAAATGCTTCAGGGAGTTAGTGAACTTCTCTATTCTTCTCTGTGCTATTAATATCACTTAACATTAAATAGCAAGCATTTATTTATTCAGTGCCTGCTGCATTCCACAGAATATACTAAAAGTAATGGAAATACAAAGACAAAAATGAAATAATTCTTCCCCTTAAGGAGCTATTTTGTAAAGGACAAAAACAAATACATATACACTTTATAAATAAGTATGAAAAAAAGTAAAATTTTTAAGGGCAAGATTGTAGCTCAGAGCATCTGGGAGGGTCATGTATAAGGCATTTGCGCTGAGTCAGCTTTCCTGGTAGTGTTGGGGAGAGCTTCTTGGCCAGTTACGTTGCTTTAACAGGGAAGAAACATGGACAGATATCTATTTATGGATAATTACTTTGGCAGCAAAATGTAGTATGAACTGGAGTGGTGAGACTTGGCCATAGTGAGACCACTTAGGAGAATACAAGATTGGGTGTATGGAGACCACAATCTTGGCAAGCAGTGAAAAGAGGCTAAATTAAGGTGATAGGTGTATGTGTGAAGGCAAGAGGTTAGATGTAAGAGATTTTTCTGACAGTAGAAACAACCAAATTTGGCAACTGGTACTGGAATTATAAACCTAGGAAAAGGATAGAGTGCCTTTGATAGAACTCAAGAAGTATAGAAGTGAATAGGCTTTTTTGGGGGGAAATATTTTATTTTTTCCAATTACATATAATTTTTGAACTTTTTTTTCCCTGCCTTCCCCCATCTTAAGAAGAAAAGCAATTTGATATAGATTATACACATGTATAATTTTCATATTAGCTATGTGTTGTAAACAAAAAAATATAAAAAATGAAGTCTACCAACAAAAAAATTAAAAAATATACTTGCATTCATATTTGATCTGTTCTTTCTTTCCTTCCTTCCTTTCTTCCCCTTCCTTTCCTTTTCTTTCCCTCCCATCCCTTTCTTTCTTTTATTCCATCACACAGCTAGTAAAATGTAAAGTGTTTTGACACTGAATTTGAATTCGGATCCAGGGCCAATGCTCTATCTACTGTGCCATCTAGCTGCCCTTTGAAAAGCATTTTTCATCATAAGGCCTTCATTACTGTCTTAGCTGAGGGTGGGGAACCTTTCTTTTTTTTCCCCTGACAAGGACCATTTGGATATTTATAACATCACTTGCAGGTCATACAAAATTATCAACTTATGGAGCTCAAACTGTGGAAGATTATTGTATCTACCTTTCAGCTCATCATTGCCTATAGTTGCCTTAAACTAATGATTTCTTAGGTCTTTTACTGGGGGACTGAATGTTCTCCACACTTGTCTTAGATCATTGAATAGTTAAGTGATTCACATCGTACATTGTTGTTATTGTGTACAATATTCTGATTCTGCTCATTTTATCTTGTATAAGTTCATATAAGTCTTGCCAGGTTTTTTCTGAAACTATCCTGCTCCTAATTTCTTACAAAACAGAAAATATTCCATCAAAATCATACACCATAATTTGTTCAGCTATTCCTCAATTGGTGGACATTGACTCAATTTCTAATTCTTTGCTTACCACATAAAAGAGTTGCTATAAATATTTTTGTATTTGTAGCTCCTTTTCCTTTTCTTAATTAAAAAAAAAAATTCTTTGAGCTACAGACCTAGTAGTAGTATTACTGAGTTCAAAGATATTCAGAATCTTGTAGCTCTTTGGGTATAATTCCAAATGGTTCTTCAGATGGTTGAATAAGTTTATAACGCTACTAAGAGTGCATTAGTGTTTCAGGTTTTTCATATTCTGTCCAATATTTGTCATTTTCTATCTTAATAGTCAATTGATAGGTGTGAGATAGTACCTCAGGATTGTTTTAGTAGTGATTTAGAATATTTTTTCTAGGACTATAGTTTTGATTTCTTCTGAAAACTGCCTCATATCTTCTGGGGAATGACTTCTGTGTATTCTTATAAATTTACTCAGTTCTTCATATATTTTAGAGTTGAGGTCATTTATCAATTTGCTGAAAAATTTCCCCTCTAGTTTCCTCTTTTCTTTCTAATCTTAGCTGTATTGCTTGTGTATGTGCAAACATCTTTAATTTCATGGAATTAAAATTATTCATTTTATACCCTATGTTCTCTGTCTCTTGTTTGGTAATACATTCTTTTCTTATCCGTAAATGTGACAGGTAAAATACTCTATTCTTCCTTAATTTGTTTATGATATGACTCTTTATATTTAAATCATGTACTCATTTTGACTTTATCTTGGTGTACAGTCTGAAATGTTGGTCTATGCCTACTTTTTGCCATTTTCCCCAGCAATTTTTGTCAGAAAATGAGTTCTTGTCCTAAATGCTTGGATTTTTAGGTTTGTCAAACATTGTATTACTATGGTCATTTACTATTGTGTGATATGTACCCAATTTATTCCACTGCTTCCCCATTATTTCTTAGCCATTACTATCTTCTTTTGATGATTAACTGCAATGCAGTTTGAAATCTAGTAGATCTTCCTTCTTCCTTCCCCACCCCACTTTTTTTCCCTTAATATTCTTGATCCTTTGATCCTCTGAATGAATTTTATGATTTTTTTCCCTAGCTCTATAAAATAAAATTTTTTGGTAAGTTTGATTTGAATAGTGCTGAATAAATAAATAAGTCCAGGTAGAGGTATTTTTGTTTTATTGACTCGGCCTTCCTATGAGCAATTAATAGTTCTCCAGTTTAGGTCTGTCTTTATTTGTGTGAAAAAGCATTTTGTAATTTTGTTCATATTATTCCTGGATTTTTCTTGGCAGGTAGACTCAAATATTTTTTGAACACCTATAGTTAGCTGGCATAAGGTGTTTGGTAAGCCAGCAAAGAAGACTGAGAGGGATTAGTTAAACAGGTAGATGGTAATTCAAAAAGAAGTAGTGTCACAAAAACAGGCATGAGGGAGTTTCCAAGAAATGAAAGTGTTCAACTGTGTCTGTTAAGATATCATTGTTTACTAAGATCAAATCATAGTAGGTTAACCTCATGAAGGATGGAACATTATGGTAAGATAAAGAGTATTGGAATTGGAGTCAGAAAGACTGAGGCTCAGATTTTACATCAGATATTTGTTAATTTTTTGATCCTGGGCAAATTATTTTACTTTTCTGTGCCTGTCCAATGTCCTCATCTGTAAAATGGGAGGATTGTTAATTTTTTGATCCTGGGCAAATTATTTTACTTTTCTGTGCCTGTCCAATGTCCTCATCTGTAAAATGGGAGGATTGTTAATTTTTTGATCCTGGGCAAATTATTTTACTTTTCTGTGCCTGTCCAATGTCCTCATCTGTAAAATGGGAGGATTGGATTTAATGGCCTTTTAAGGTCTCTTCCCACTCTGAATTGACTGTCCTACAACCCCTTTTTTGCTATATATATTTGGAACAAAATGGAATAATGGGATGATAGTACATTTTGATGTAGTCTTAACTCTTTGAGCATAGCAATCATATCCCATGGTAGTCTAGTATTTGAGGGGTTAATATGATTATATTCTCCTTGGATTTCCAATGGAATGCTACAGGTAATAGTTTTTGTTGTAGCTTTCTTAATTATTAAAGACATTGTGTTTTAATTTTATTTAAAGGTTTTGTAGCTCCTATGTAGGAATGAAAAGTTGTCATGGGACACTTGTGTAGGTATTTAATGCATGGACTTTAACTGTTTTCCTTTTGATTTAGGTATAGTATTGGAACAAAATGAGATACTTCTAGGTTATTCAACAATTAACAATAGATTAACTGAGCTTTAGCACAGTAAAATATATAAGGATACTGTAGCATTTAGGAATTTTTATCTTACACATATTTTACAAATACAGTCTTATTGAATTCTCACAATAGCCTTGCAAGATAGATGCTATTAATATTCACTTGCAGTGGCAAAGTATGCACTGAAAAAACTGAAGGAAACAGATGTAAAAACTGTCCAGGATCACACAACTAGTAAATGTCTGAATAGTGGGTTGCAAGGATGGGACATTGAATATTTTGTGTGAGAAACAGTAGAATATGTGAAGGATGCTAATGTTTAATAAGATTGAAAAGGTAGTTTGGAGCCAGGCTATTAAAGGTTTTAAATGCTAGACTGAGGAGTTTGTTTAACTTGAGGTGGTAATAACAACTAGAATTTCTTCATAGAATTTGGGAGATAAAAGTGGTCTCAGCAGTCTTTTAGTTCAACTTTTATGCAAATGAATTCCTAGTATTACATACTTGACAATTATCCAGTCTCTGCTTGAAGACTTTCAGTGAGAAGAATCTCTCAAAAGCAACTCATTCCACTTTTTTTGAATGGCTTTAATTGTTGAGAAGTTCTTTCTGATTTCAGATGTCTTATCCATTGCTCCTGGTTGTTTTGGAGTCACACAGACCAGACTAATCACTCTTTCACATGAAAACCCTTAAGATACTACTTACAAGACAATTATCTTCACCTCTTCTCCAAGTTTTCTGTCTTCAAAACTAAACATCCCCGATTTCCTCACCTGATCCTCATATGACTTCATGGCGCTTCTCTCTTGATTTCTCTCCTCAGAGTACTCTCCAGCTTATCAATGTTAAACTATGACCCAGGGAATATGACATGTGTTTAACCATTTAATTCAGAAAAATAAATTTGGCAGCTCCGTAGAAGATGGATTGGAGAAGAGAGAAAACAATAAAAAGCTGCTATCGTAATCAAGGTAGATGTTCAGGGCCTCAAGTAGTGTGGTAGCTATGTACATAGTCAAAAGGCTGTGTGAGATATGGAGGTAAAACTGATAGTACTTAACAATTGATTGGTGAAGGGGAGAGAGGAAAAATGATCTAAGGTTATAAACTTAGAAACTAGAAGACTGGTGCTACTTTGAACGATAAAAGAAAGGTCCAAAATTTGGGCAGGTTTGAGAGTAAAATAATTAGGCCATTAGAATGTGAGCTCTTTTTTCCCCCTTTCTTTGTATTTCTAGCACTTAGTGCTGTTGTTCAATCATTTATGTCTGACTCTTTGAAATTTTTTTTCAATAATATTTTATTTTTCCAAATACACGTAAAGATAGTTTTCAACATTCGTTTTTGTAAGCTTTTGCATTCCAAATTTTTTCCCTCACTTCCTTATATTCTCCTGCCCCAGTCCTGCTCTTAAATGGCAGCCATCTAAGGAATGTTACTTGATGAATTTCTTTGAACCTTGAGAATAGTGTCTATTGGTGGTACTATATAATTCCGACCCATCCTATTCTGTTTAATCTTTTAATAATTTTGATAGGCATCATGATTATCACATTTTCAGCTGACAGAAATCTAGGAAAGCTGACTTTGGATAAAAGTATCATAATATAAAAAATATCTTGACAGATAAAATCTTGTACTCAGATTAAAAATATTTTCAGAGACACATTTGAGGTGTGGTTTAAATAAATGATGTTAAACTCAAATAGAAATAGATCCCTGAAGACTGCATATTGATTTAGAAAAACACAAGTTAACATTATGCTGTATTGTATTTTTATTAATTTTTGTTCAGAATTTCCCAATTATATTTTAATCTGGTTAGAGCCCCACCTGAGAGTTTGATACCTCTAGTTTAGGCTCTAGTTTGTGAGAAAAAAACTTAGTCATTTTTATTATTACAAATATAATTTCAGAAAAAAAAATTAACAATTATCCCACGTTACTCTTCTGATCACAGCAAGTATTATGTTCAAATTGGGGCACCACATGTTTGATAAGACTAGTCACTACAGTACAACTAGAGACCTGGAATCATTAGAGGATTCAGAGCCATATTATAATCAGATTTTACTATGCTTTAGTTTCACATCCCTTTTGGCTATCACATCTACCCACCTAAGTCATCTCTCCATCTGCCTGCCATCCCTGACCTCCTTTCCATGTAGACCAGCATCTTCCTTAGGAGACCTCAGATTCATATACTCTGGTCTTCCTCAATCCAAGCTGCTTATCTTGGAAAGTTAATTCACTCAATTTTACAGCTTCAGCCTTATTGCTTAACTCATTAGAATGATGATAGAGACTGTGCAAACTAGGTTACTACTGGGTGACCCTCAACATCAGTCTGTGCTTCAATGTTTTGAACCATCTATCCATTCATCTAGTTCATTTCACCAGCACCTCTTCTCTCCTTTCCTTATTTTCTACCTTCTCAAAATAAAATTCCCTTTTCTTGCTGTCTGTCAATGTGTTGTCTTTTCAGAAAGCAAGCTGAAGAAAAAGAATCATCTTTTTTTTAATTTTTGTATTCTCTTTACTTATCACAATGCCTGATACATAGTACTAAGTAATAGTATTAAGTAATCTACCCATTTGTACATTCAACTGTTCATTATTCATAAAAGTAACTACTGGCAATGTTTAGACTGTTTTTTATCTGACTTAAAAATATTTGAAGGGCTTTTCAGATAGTAGAGGATTTAGGATTCTCATTCTCTTTCTCCAGGAGAAAGAACTAAAATAAGTACACTAACCTAGATAGTACAGGGAAACATAAAGAATCTCCGAGTCATCAAAGTTATCTGTAATTTTTTGAAAAAGTTCAAGAATCATACATAGTTCTAGGTAATTCAATCATTTTATTAATAAAGCCATCACATTTCTTAATAAAAAGGTGGTCATTAGGCTGTCTTTCTTAGACCAAAGATCCCTAATGGTGTGAGCTCACAATTTATTTATTTTTTAGTATAGCTTTTTTATTTACAAAATATATGCATGGGTAATTTAAACACTGACAATTGCCAAGCCTTTTGTTCCGATTTTTCCCCTCCTTCCCCCCACTCACTTCCCCCAGATAGCAGGTTGACCATTACATGTTAAATATGTTAAAAGTATAAATTAAATACAGTATATGTATACATGCCCAAACAATTATTTTGTTGTACAAAAAGAATCGGACTTTGAAATAGTGTACAATTAGCCTGTAAAGGAAATCAAAAATGCAGGTGGACAAAAATAGAATTCTATTGGGAATTCTATGTAGTGGTTCATAGTCATCTCCCAGAGTTTTCACTGGGAGTAACTGATTCAGTTCATTACTTGAGCTCACAATTTATAAGCCCTTTGAAGAATTGTGTTCTTTAGGGAGGCCAATCAACTATGATTGCTTAATATAGTGGGAGGGTAAACTATGCTAAAATGAGGGTGTTGAAGTATTTGACTTAGGTCCTCCAACTCTTGGTTAAAGAAATAATCAATTTCCTTATCAACTGTCTTTGACTATAGGGAGAAGCAGCATTTTCCCAAACCTGTCTTGAGCAACCACAAAGAACAGGAAGAGCCCAAACTTAGAATTTCTTTTATTGTCTGATTCTTGGTCCGAGTAAATTTTTGAGATTTTCCGAGTAAATTGAGATTTTCCTCATTGGTTTGTTTCTGGATGAAGAAGTAGATAAAGGGGAAAACCTTGGTCCTAAAATAGTAATTACTTATTAAATATAAGAAACATTCATTTCTCAGGTATCAAAAAATGAAATCAACTGCATTTAGCAGTAATCTCTCCATCTCTGAATATATTCGGTTTGAAGACCAAGGATTATACATTTATTGAAATAATGATTTTCTGGTAGAAAAGGAAATTTCCCTCATGACAAAAAAATTAAATTATTGCTATCAGATTAATTAAAAAATGACTCTTTGGCTGTGAATCACATAATTAGGGTTACCCTTGTTTTTGTTGTTTAAGTAATATATTTCCTCATGACTTGACGTAATTTTCCAAACTTTTCAAATAGTCAATTAGTGTTGAATCTTTCATTAAAGGATTTTGTTATAAAAGAAATTCCCAGTATTTATTTGAATTAAATTGGTTGCTATTTGCTAGTTTTTTTCCCTTTGGTATATGGCATAGTGGGAAAAGAGCTTCCTTTAGTAGTAGCCAATAGTACTTGAGTTCAAATATTGTTTTAACAGGCTAGTTTTATGATGGTGAGCAAGTCACTTACCTTCTATGTTTTAAGAAGTTGGTTTTTTTTTTTTTTTTTCTTTTCTTTGCTGAGGCAATTGGGGTTAAGTCCTTAGGGTCACACAACTAGGAAGTGTTAAGTGTCTGGGATCAGATTCAAACTCAGGTCCTCCTGACTTCAGAGCTGGTACTCTATCCACTGTGCCACCTAGCTGCCCCTGTGGGAAGTTTTCTAAGACTGGATTACAGAATTGAGAGGAATTTCCTTATTTGCTAGTTTTCTGTCAGTGGAATCACAGTTCTGGGCTCTACTTTTAGTCCTGTTTTTCTTAGTAGTAAAAACATATGATTTTTGTATGTATATTAGGGAAAATTTTAATATGCAATTATAAAACTTTATTCAAACTTTGAAATATGGAATATGATCTTTTGTACCATGTATATGTTGGGAAATGTTGTAACATTGTATCTGTAACTTATTTCATGTGGAAATAGTTCTGTTTTAATGTTGGTTTGATTTTTTTTTTTAATTTCATAGGTTCTTTTTTTCTTTTTTGTTTGTGTTTTCTTTACTTACATATAAAATGTACATTTATTTTATGCATTGTTCCATATGAATCATTTTGGAAGAGAAAAATCAGAACAAAGGAAAAACCACAAAGGGAAAAAAAAAAAACAAAATCAATGGGGAAAAAAGTGAACATAGAACATGATGATTTATATTCATCCTCTATAGTTCTCTGGGTGTGAATGGCCTTTTTCATCCAAAGTTATTGGGATTGCTTTGGATCACTGAACCACTGAGAAGAACCAGGTCTGTCATAGTTGGTCATCACACAATCTTATTGTTGCTGGGCACAGTGTTTCCTGGTGTGCTTGACTAAACCACTGAGAAGAACCAGTCTGTCATAGTTGGTGGTCATACAATCTTATTGTTGCTGGGCACAGTGTTTTTCTTTGCTTGTTTCACTCAGCATCAATTCATTTAAATTTTCCCAGATCTTTCTAAAGTCAGCCTGTTCATCATTTTTTTTTTAATAGAACAATGATATTCTGTTACTTTCATGTACCATAACTTATTCAGCTACTCCCCAATTGATGGGCAAATCAATTTTCAAATTCTTTGTCATCACAAAAAAGAGCTGCTATATACATTTTTTGCACATGTGGGTCCTTTTCCCACTTTTATGATTTCATAGGTTATAACAGAGTCTTTAATTAAGAATAACATTTTAATAGAGAAATGATATGTTAGGATAAGTCCACTTGGAAATTTAAAATTTCCCCTCCCCCCCCAAAAAAAATCTCTTCTCTGATGCAGAATTATGAACTTTCATGTTATTGTCAAGACACCACTATATTCCCAGAGACCAGTCTTATGATTGCTATATCATCCTTGACTTTTCACTCTTAGCCCATATATTCAGGTTGTTGCCATGTCTTGTCATTTCTATCTTGACATCTCTCATATATGGCCACAATTTTAGCTCAGGCTTTCAAGATCTTTTTACTAGACTACTACAGGTAGTAGTAGTAGTTTTTTCTTCTCTCTTTTTTTTTTTCATTCTTTGTCTGATCTTTCCCCATTTCATTCTATTTATTCTATTTTCCACACAGTTCCAAGATGATTTTTTTCTGCAACCTGTCTGACTGGTTAGCTTTTACTCCTCAGTGGGCTCCAACGGTTCCCTATTATGTTCAGGATTAAATATATTTTCCTCTGGCATGTAAAGCTAAAGCTCTTCACCAAGCCTTATTAGCCTTCTTAGACCATAATCTCCTTCATGCACCCTGTGATCCAGCTCCATTGACTTGCTTCCAGTTCCTGTTATGAAAATGGAATGGTTAATGCCTTTATTAATCACCTTGATCTGGTCAAGCTCCCTTACTATCCAGAAGAGACTGCACTGATCTGAGAATCAAATAAAACTGGGTATTCCTTGCTTGACATATCAGAAGTTTCTTGTAGTGTTGTCACACTGAACCCAAAACTTCTCTTGCTGTTCCAGATAACTAGCTCTGACTGATTCATATCAACTCCCAGTTCTGAAAAACAATCCATTCCAAAGATGTGTCAGCAAAGACCACTATGTGATTGCATCACTGCCTGCCCTGTGCTTCACCCCCCTCTTTTTTGTCTTTATAACCCCTGCTGTCTATGCTGTTCTAACTGTATTCCTATGTATACATATCCATATACTTAGGAGAAATAAAAGCCATGGACACAACCTGTTTTGCCTTAGAAGGTTGGCACCATATTAAGATATTCCATCTTTTATTTCTATGATTTTTTTTTGGGGGGGGCCACTGTTTGGTCCCCAATGTCTAGAATGCTCTGCCCCACCTCACCTCTGTTTACTTTTCCTGGCTTCCTTCAAGACTCAACTCTATTCTAATCTTTTTCAGTTAGCTTTTACTGCTTCCTACAAGTACAAATGCTTTCTCATTTCAGATGAACTTCATTTACTCACGTGTGTGTTACAAGTATATACCTAGTTATACATGTTGTTTCCTTTGCTAGTCCTTCTTGAAGACAAGGACTTCTTTTTACCTTGCTGACTAAATGACTTATAATGAAATTTAAAATGAAAGTTCATAATTATACAGAGGACAGAAACAGATTATTGAACTTGAAAATCATTTAACTTAATTTCCTTATTTATAAAATGGTAATGGATATCCATTGTAGTATCTAACAGTATTTTTGTGTGGCCTAAATGACATTGTGTTTATATAAAGTGGTAAATAAATATATTACTTTAATGAAAATATTATGATTATCATATAGCTGTACTGTTTGCAGCCTTATTTTTCAGAACTTCTACAATCTTTCAGAGAAATTGCTAATTTTGTGTTTTCCCATTACAGGATTTTGGCTCCACACAGTTGTTATCAAGATATTGAGACCCTTTATAACTTCCTAGTGAGTAATGAGGTATGAGAATTTAAATTTTTATCTCTTTTTCAAAAGAAATGACTTTAATGTAAAATAAAAACAAAAAATAAATTTTAGATTATGTTAGAAAGAGAAATATTGATAGGTTTGAGGAACATTGATGGATTTGAAAGAGTATTTTCCTAGGAATTAAAGGAATGTTTTAATTACAAGATTTGTAGTGAGTTTTGCTAATCAACAACATGACCTTGGGTAAACTACTTATTTATGCCTGAGTTTCTTTATCTGTAAAATGAGAAAGGTGGATTAGATTTATTTCTGAGGTCATTTCCAGCTCTGATTTCAAATGCAATAAAAGCAAATAAATTTATATTATTTTGAGTGCATGGTGTTTCAGTATCTTTTATTTAATAATCAATCACCTAACTCCTATCTTCTGCTTTTTTACTAGGATATACATTGAAGCCTTTAATATAACACAATTATCTTTGATAGAAATTGTTGATTTATCCTAAAAATTTGGGTATCTAGAAATGCCAGGATAGCATAATATTTTATGGTCTCAACTTTAAGGCAGTACAGATCATGAGGGCAACATTACAATGAAAATCTGGAATGTTTGAATCATGTTGTCCCCAAATGTTTCTTAAATAAATTTACGTGCTTTTTCATTTTTTGTTTAGGATATGTTTTGCCTTTCTCTTTGCCTAAATGTACCCTAGGTTGCCTTTATATTCTGACATTCCAAATTTGCAATCATTAATTTTTTGAAAATAAATTTATTTACAAGAGTGAGTGTGTTAGATTTCTACATAATTAATAATAAGTTTTTAAAAATTTATATTATTTTTTCTAAGAACTGAAGTCCTTTAATTTCTTTAGGTCATCCATTTATCATTTATTATCTTTAAATGAGAATTCTTTCATGCAGAGACTATTCTTTTAGATTCTATTTGTCTTCAGCATTTGATGTTGATTTTTTAGTTGCTTAAAATACTGGGGGTGGCTTTGTCGAAGGAATAATTTCATTTCACTTGGTGAACCCCACCCTAGCTGCCTACTGCCATCTCAAACTGCCATTGTGCTTTTTACTTTATGCTGATACTAGTGATGACAGATCTTCTCAGCTTATCACCTCTAATATGGTACAGTAGAAAACAATGTTAGACCCAACTTTACCAATTAACTTTCTTTTCTAACCTCTTGTTACTGCCTTCCATGCACACTGAAGACTAATTTAAAACCTTTCCCAAAAAGCCTTGTCTGATTCCTTTATTTGTGATGTTTTCTTGCTCCACCCTGACTTCACAAAATACTCTGTAACTCTAACTTACCTGTCATGTATTACTGTGTATCATGTTTATTACTCTAAGGGCAGAGATCATAGCTTATTCCTAATAATTTAAATTTACACATTCCCATAATGTTTACAAAATACCTATTTTTAATAGCAATCTTATGAAGTCATCTTATCAGTATTTTACAAATGAGAAGAGTTGAATTTGAGATCATTTAAAACACCTTGGTAGAGTTAGAGAGCTAGGATTCAAACCAAAGTCGCTACATTTAAAATCTGCTGTTATTTCCAGTGTGTTACAGTGTCCCAATAAATACTTGAATTGAGTTAAACTTTTATTAGTTGTGTGCTCTTGGGTGTCACGTAACTTTTCTAATCCTTGATCATTTCATTTGTAAAGTGAGCAGAATGGACAAGTTGACTTATAAGGTCCCTTCCAGCTTTAAAAAGCTTATTAGTAAATCTAGATGCTATTAGAGATATTTCTATATTTTTTCTTTTTAAAACATTATTTAAAACTTAACTATTGCCATATGCATAGCAGAACATGAGCGAATTGAAAATATGAAACACTAAATTTCCATTTCAGTAAAGCCTATATAATAAATACTTAACATTTTGTTCACAGCTGTCCATCTTTTCTTTTCTTCCTTGTAGGTTTTCTTTTATTCTCTGCTGTGTAGTTTTTACTTTATTCTCTTCCTGTCCCCGTTCTCCCCCTTCCCCCCCAGTTTCTCTCTCTCTCTCTCTCTCTCTCTCTCTCTCTCTCTCTCTCACACACACACACACACACACACACACACACAAAACTATAATATTGATATTTTAACAAAGTATATATGTATATATACATACATGCATATATATGAATCCCTTTGTATGTATGTGTATTGCCTACATTTAAATTTTCATCAAGGATACTTTGTTTCTGTTATGTGTTGAACACACATAGTAAGGGCACCTAAACTCAGTTTAATCTAAAACAGGTTAAGCATTTTACTTAATATTTTTTACCATCTTATAGAAAGCATTCCAGGAGTGATTATAAATGCTTAAACTATCATTTTTGTGATTAAATTATCAAAACCAGAGTCTTTTCCAGCAGTTTGCCTTCATTGTTATCCTCATTCTCTTATCTTTAATTTTTCCCTAGCTACTAGCTTCTTCCATACAGCCTACAAACTTATCCATTTATCCTCTATCCTTAAAAAAAAAAAAAAAAATCTCACATGATCATCCTAGTTAGTTGTCTCTTTTCACTGTTCTATTCCTTGAGATAGCCTTCAGTGTCCCCTATCCCCTCTCTCCCCCCAAGATTCTTAATTTCTTGCCTCTCGCGCCTCTCCCTTCTAACCCTCTGCTGTCCAACTTTCTACTTCATCATTTAATTGAAATTGCCTTCTCCAGTTAAATTACTAAGTCTAATGTCCTTTCCCCAAAACTTCTTAAACTTTTTTCCACTTGCAACCCCTTTTTACCTGAGAAATTTTCACATGACCCTGGATATACAGGATTATAAAATAAGTATATAAATCAAACTTAAGTGATAATACTTTTGCAATCTCCACATTCAGTTACAATGATTTTATATGGGGTCACAATCCAGAGTTTCATTAGCTTTGCTTTAACCTTTTGTATTATTGATAGTATCCTCTCGGATACTGTACTGTCTTTTCTCAGTTTTCTTTACCTTGCTCTCTGTCTTTTCTTTTTTCTGTCTGATCTTTTTTAAGTTTTTCATCTATACCATGCCCATTAATCAGAGGTTGTCCCTCAAGGTTTTGTCTTGGAATCTCTTCTCTTTCTCCTACAGTATACTGTCTCATTTGATCTTATTAGCTCTTATGGCTCTCCCATATTCTCATATCCAACTCTAGTCCCACATAACCAGTTGCCGTTTAGACATTTCAAACTGTATGTTGCATAGGCATCTTAAACTCAGCATGTACAAAGCAGAACTCATCTTTCCCCTAAAATCAGTCCCTTTTTTGAAACTATTTTTATTCTTCCAGATATGAACATTCTCTCATGTTAGCATCCTTGGTACTATTCTTGTCTCCTTACTCTCATATATTGACAAATTGACATTTCTATCTTATGATAACCCTCATCTATATTCCTTTCTCTCCGCTTATATTGCCACTGTCATCCTAATTTGAGTGCTCAGTATCTCTGTCCTTAGCTATTGTAATATTCTTCTAATTGATCTGTCTCAAATCTTTCCTAGTTTCATTCCATCCTCCACTTAGCTATCAATATAAGTTTTCTAAAGTGTATACTTCCGAGATCAGTGAACTGTAAACGTACCTGGTTGCTGTAGGATCATCTATTTGGCATTTAAAGCTCTTCATAACTTGGCCCTTTCCTGCATGTATAATCTTCTTACATTTTACTATCTGTGATTCAGCTACTCTGAACAACTTGCTGTTCTCAGAAGACATACACTCTTCTGTTTCTGTACTGCTTTCCTCTATGCCTAGAATAATTTGCCTACTCACTGCACATTGAAATTCAGCTTTTTGATACAGACTGTCTTTGTGATTCTGGGAAAGTCACTTAATCTCTCAGTTCTCTAAGAAACATTCTACTGCTTTAAGTTATAGACAGGGTTCTAATTTTAATTAGTGAAAGTAATTTCCTCTTCTGGGAGTTGACTATCATTGACATTACAAGTTAAATCCCTCTCCCATTTTAACTAAGAAGTTCAAAATATTTTCTTTGTGAATTTTTGAAGTATTTAGCATGAATTAAAATTCATTCGGCCTAAAATCAGTACCTTTTTCAAACTAAGGATGTAAGAAATCATGAATTTTTCCAAAGGGCCTATAATTTTGCTCTAATAATTAATTTTGTATTTTAAAAGACTTTTAAATCATCGCATTCCCATCAAATTTTATTAACTAACTTATAGTTAATGCTTTATAGCAAAGAACATTACTTCTTTAATATCTCTCCTTCAAAACTTAGGTCCAATCCCACCTTTGAATAGAAAACCTTTCCTTGTATCCTCAACAGTTTTCTCCCTCCCTCTATTTTTTTCCTCCCTTCTTTCTTCTCTTCCTTCCTGAAATATTTGCATTCATTATAATATATTTCCAAATAGATTATTTGTTACTACGATAAGCAACCTAGTGCTAGAAAGGGCCTTAGAGACCATCTAGTACAAACCCTTCTTTTTTTCTTTTTTATCTCTTTATCTGAGGGTCCAGGGTTCAAGTCCCTGTTCAGGCGCCAAATTGCTATGGTCCGGTCTAGCTCCTCTGAAGGGCTCAGAATAAGTCCTTGTCAGGATAAGCAAAAGTTCTTGGCCCACATTTTGGACGCCAATATGTACTGTGCTGTTGTCTCCAGAAACTGCTGATCGCTCTCTGGTCTAGAGGAGAGACTTCTTCCTCCAGAGAGCCGCCTCAAGTCTGGCCCAGACATGAGACTCTCTATCTTGAGTGCTGCCCTCTTTTATCCTCCCAAAGAATGGGCGTGGGATAATGGCAAGAGCTTCTGGGGAAAATTACTTCAACCAATGAACTTGCTCCTCCTAAGCATGCAAGCTCCTCCCCAGGAGTTCACAGATGTAAAACTCCCAGTAAAGGCCGGAACTAGAGAATTGTTAATTACCGACTTAGCACTTAGTAAGAATCTAATATTTCATTATCTCATTAGCACTTAGTAAGAACCTAACATTAAATATATTTTTTTTCAATTAACAAGCATCCATTTTTTTTTACTTTCCCACCTTCTTCCTCAACTCGAATTAAAACAAAACAAAAAACATTTTTAACAAATAGTTAAATAAAACAAATCCTCTCATATGCCATGTTCAAAAATGTGCATCCTTTTCTACATATTTAGTCCATTTCTGATCTATCATCATGTGAATGTTCTTTGCCATCAGTTTTCTGAAATTATGGTTAGGTAATTGTGTTAACGGAAGTTTTTTAAGTCTTTCAAAGTTGGTCATTTTTATATTGTGGTTATATAAAAATTGTTCTCCTAGATTTGTTCATTTCACTCTGCATCAGTTCATACAAATCTTCTCAGGTTTCTCTGAAACTGTTATTTTGGTTATTTCTTAAAGCAAAATAATAATTCCATTATATTTGTATATCATAATTTGTTCAGTTATTCTCCAATTGATAGGTACCACCTTAATTTAAAGTTCTTAGCTACCACCAGAAGAGAGCTGCTAGAAATATTTTCATATGAATAATTCCTTTTCCTATTGATGTCTTTGAGAGTATAGGCTTAGTAGTTGTACTCTGGGTCAGTATGTATGTATAGCTCATTTTTTGGGCATAGCTTGAAATTTTTTTTACTGGAATGGATGGACCAACATATAGTTCCACTGATACTGTGTTACTCTGCATATTTTTCTACCCCTCCAGCATTCATCATTTTGCCTTTTTGTTCATTTTGATAACTGTGTGATTCAGAAACCTATAATTACTTCAATTTACATTTTCTCTTAGTGATCCTAGAGCATTTCATATGGAAGTTGATAGGTTTGATTTTTGGTTTTTGAGTGCTTATTCATATACTTTGACTATTAATCAATTGGAACTTTTTTTATATATATATATATATATAAAACAAGATGAGGAAACTGAGACTAGGGAAACTGCATAATTTGCCTAATGTCACCTAGGTATCAAGTGGCAGGAAGAATTTGAAGCCAGCTTCTCTGTGACCTGGGCACATCATGTAAGCCTGTTTGCTTCTGTTTTTTATCTGTAAAATGAGCTGGAAAAGGAAATGGCAAACTACTCTAAGAAGAAAATCCCTTGAGGAATCATGAGAAGTTGTATACACCTAAAAACCGTCTGGACAATAACAACAACAAAATCTTATCATTTATAGAAATTTTAGAGCCAGAAGTGTCAAACATGAACGACACTTCTGAGTGATGGTAAGGTCAGAGCCAGATTAAAATGTAATTGAGAAATTTTTAACAAAATAAATTTGTCAGTATGTGGTCCAAAGGGATCAGTATGTAAATATGGTTTAGTAACCCTCATTTCTAGTACTGTCTAGTTGTATGACACTACTGTTCTAGAAAATAAAATTATTTTACATGAGCATACAATGACATTTTTGCAGAAATCTATTTGCCTCCATTTGCCTGCTGTGGAGGTATTTTTTTGTTTTTAAAAGTATTTTTCTCTTTGTTAGATTAACATCTTATCTATTTAAGCATCTTTTTTTTATTGAAAAAGTCAGACTTCACAGCATATAACTTGTAAAAATAAAACTTAAAAACAGCAGAAATATAAAAATGTCTATTAATTTGAACTGAGAATTTATGATCACTTAAGTTTCATATTAAGTAAAAAGAGAGGCAATGTGATATATTGGGTGAACGCCTCAAAGCCAGAGAAACCTGCATTCAAATTCAGCTTTTTTGATACAGACTGCCTGTGAGATTCTGGGCAAGTCACTTAATCTCTCAGTTCTCTAAGAAATATTCTACTGCTTTAAGTTATAGAGAGGGTTCTAATTTTAATTAGTGAAAGTAATTTCCTCTTCTGGGAGTACTATCATTGACATTACAAATTAAATCCCTCTCCCATTTTAACTAAGAAGTTCAAAATATTTTCTTTGTGAATTTTTGAAGTATCTAGCATGAATTAAAATTCATTCGGCCTAAAATCAGTACCTTTTTCAAACTAAGGATGTAAGAAATCATGAATTTTTCCAAAGGGCCTATAATTTTGCTCTAATAATTAATTTTGTATTTTAAAAGACTTTTAAATCTTCGCATTCCCATCAAATTTTATTAACTAACTTATAGTTAATGCTTTATAGCAAAGTACATTACTTCTTTAAAAAAATTAATTCTGTAACTATATATATATACATATATTTAAAATTCTATAAATCAGACTTTGTTAAAACAGACTTTTTAGCCATTTTCCCTTTTCTGGTATTATATGAATCATAACAGTAACAAGTTACAATAATACATTAAAATGTAAATCTTGTCAACAAACTATCAATAACATTAAAGTCTCATCTAATCCATCCTGTGCCTTATTGTGGCATTGAGTTAAGTCTGAATTTTTCTTTTGTATGCCAGCATAAGAGAATCTGATGGCTCTTACCATATAAGAAAAGTTGAGTGTATAATCCCAGGGATCAATCAGCTAAACTAAATTTAGAGCTTTTCATTGCTAGGTTGGCCACAGAATAATGAATATTTTGGCTATGGCTATGTTAACTCATGAAGACTATCCAGTAAGGCTTAAGGGATTGTGATTGGTTTTACTAAAGGGAATAACAACTCTACAGTGAAGAAGGTCATGGCTCCCTTGACTTATATCAGGATCAGTGATTCACAGAACCTCAGCATTTTAAGAAACCTTAGAAATATCCAGTTAGAGCCATATCTGAAAAAAATCCTTTTTCCAACATACACCAAATAAAGGGTCACCTTGCTTTAAGATGAAGATTTTCAGTGAGAAGAACCCTCGAGTCAACCCTTTCCATTTTTGTATAAGCTCTGATTATTAAGAGATTTTTTCTTGATAGCATACCTAAGCCGCCTTCTTTTCAACTTCTACCCCATTAGGATTAGTTCTCTCCTTTGAGGCCATGAAGAAGTCGTCTAGTTCCTCATTCATGTTATATCTCCCTAGTTTTAATAATTGTCTTCTCTTATGAACTAGCGATCCCCTTTTCTGACTGCATTCCTCCAGAATTTTTTTATCAATGTACTTCCTATATAGTGCACAGAACTGAACACAATATTCTAATATTATGTTCTAACAAAGGCAGAATAGAATGGTGCTGTTATCTCCTGGTTCCTCAAAGTTATGCCTTTGGTAATGTAGCCCTAAGAGTGTGTTACTTTTCTTGATTTCCCTATCACAAATCAGTTTATAGTAAATTTACAATACTTAAAACCTGAGATCTTTTTGAGATGAATTAGTATTTAGTCATATACACATACAGTCTTTTACTTATAAAGCTGATTAATTGAATCCAGGCGTAAGACTTTACACTTGATCCTATTAAATTTCAAAGATTCAGCCCAATGTTCTAGTATGTCAATATAATTTTTAATCTTAACTGTCATTCAGCTTGTTAGCTGTCCTTCCAGCATTGTGTCATCTATAAATTTCATAATTAAGCCATCTGTGTCTTTGTCCAAGTCATTGTTAAAAATACTCAACAACATACGGTCTATTGAACTCTATTGAATGCTTCCAAGTCATTCAGCCAGTTCAAGATATACCTAATCAAATTCTCATCTAGCTTAGGACTTACTGCATTTTTTCATTCGTGACCCCTTTTCACCCAAGAAATTTTTATGCAAGCGTGGGCATATAGGTGTATAAAATGGGTATACAGATCAAACATTTATTGATAATAAATCATAATTTCGTGACTCTTTCCCCCGTTCAGTTACACGACCCATATAGGATTGCAAAGCATGGTTTAAGAAGCTTTTATATAGCTCACATGTTTAATTCCTTCAACAAGAGTACATTAAGACTTTTTCAAATGTTTTGATAAATCTAGGTAAATTATATCTACCACATTCCCCCAAATATTAAGAAAAATATATTAGACTTGCATAATGTGATCTTGATGAAACCATATTGACTTTTTGTGGTAATTATTTCCTTTATTAGATATTCAGTAACCCTTTAGTACTGTGATTTAGAATTTTTCCATAGTCAAGCTCATTGGCCTACTATTAATAGGCCCTATCCTTCTTCCCTCTTTGAAAATTGGGACAGAATTTAATCCAGTAGTAGTTCTCTAGTTCACTAGGTTATCTCCAGGCATCCTGATCTCTGTCTTGCCACTGGACCCAGATGACTCTGGAGACTGGTGACCTTGCACAGCCCTCTCTTAACTTCAATCTAATTCCCTGAGTTGTAGTTCTTTTTGAGAGCCAGTCTTTCAAAGATCACTGGCAGTGGCTTGGCTCTTAATACCTACTAATTCTTTTATTTCCTAAAAAAGTTGTTTCTCTGAGCCACTGACTGCAGGAGTTAGAATGAGGCCTCCCTGAGTTCTAGTTTAAAAATGAGGAAACGTGATCACTTTCTCTTGTCCACTTTAATTCCTTTCTTTATTGACAAATGTCTCTCCAAATGCATGAGCATCTGGCAACCCTGTGTCTTCACTGGAAAAAGTAAAAGGAAACTTGCATATAAAACCTGTGTGTGCAAAAGAATTTTATAAAAGGATGCCCTTTACAGGCATCTAGATACTGGAGTGGGATGTTTTGGATCCCAATTCTGAAGTTATCTTTTCTGCTTTCCCCAGTAGTACAGGAAAGGTCCCATCTCTGATTTATGATAGAAATGCTCTCTTATTTTTAAAGATTCAAGAGTACTAATGTATGGGGATTAAGGTTCTTTCAGCTACCCTTACTTCCAGAGCTTGCTTTGAGCTCACTAATTGGGGAAAATGAGTATGAAATCAGAACACTTTCTGATTTGTTCAAGGTTAGTTAATATGAGGGCTGTAAAGAGTTTTCTCTATGTTGCTAGATGTGTTGGGGCATTAAACATTCCAATTTAATCATTCCTATTTAATATCCAGATATTTAAAATCCTACTACTTAGTGTATTAAGCAGTTTTAACTGGGTTTTTGCTAGTCATTTGATTTAGTGTGCGATTTTAATAATTATGATTTTTCTTTTTTCCTTAGGCAAATAGATGTATCAACTTTACTGCCCAGGAACTTTATGACTGTGTGTCACAGGCTGAATATCGGTAAGTCATCTATAGTATAAATCTGTAAGCAGAATAAGTGTCTTGGAATAATAAAAGTTACTAGGTACAGCAGTAATTTTCACCTTTCCTCGACCTGCTTTGGTTTTAGACTCTTTTCATCTCTTATTTAACTTCTTTTCTTTTCTCTTTTTTTCTAATTACTGAAGTTGATGGGTGTGTTTCATAATGAATAATTGCCCATGACAGAAAACACTGAATAATAATTTCATAGAGCATGCTGCCTTGCAGTTCCTCACCTGGCCATTCCTTGTAGCAGCAATTTTGATTAAAAGGGAAATTCCTTAAAGGAAAGACAGTTCTCTCCAACGTGTCTGAATTACTTGGATTTTACTTTTCTTTTTGATTCATATCTTGTTGCATTTACAGGTTTACTTCTTTTATGCTAGTTATATTTTTTTTTAGGAGTAACAGTCACCAAGACTTTTTTTTGTTAATTACTAGACTATGTGAGCTATGGCATTTGCTAACAAGCTGACTACTAGACTAGAGACTATTTATTGGGCCTATAATGGTGGGGGGTAGAGAGGAGGGTATGTGTATGTAGTAATTGACATTGAAAAAAAATTGAATAATGCCTAGATTCTGTATGAGGTAGCCTTGGAGCTATTTAAAAGCAGTTGGATTTTATGGGACCATTTCAATATTACATAGTTTCTCTATTTAAAAGAGGAACTAGAAGGAGGACTTCTTCCCTTATTTGACACAGGGCCAAATAGGATAGGTGAGGTTGAACCAGATTCCCTTTTTTAAAATAAAGAATTTTAGTAGAGTAATGTTAGGGCCAACCAGTTTCTCTATAATCTGAGGTAAGGGGGAGGCAGAAATAAATTGCATTTAATAGGCATACATATCACTTCCTTAGGAATATTAAAGCAAATAATTATTTAAAGTGCTTGAGTTTTTAGTTCTTTTATAATTTCTTATCTCCAGAATTGACTGTAAAAGAGGGAATTGTGAATGTGGAAACCAGACATCTGCAAAAAGACTTTTATTTTAATGCTATAGGGAAATTATAAGTGCTATAGGAATGAATGGGGAGGGCAGAGATGGGGGGTAGGGAGGAATTGTGCATAGAACCTGATACAATAGAAAGATAATGTTTCCGATTGAGTGTCCTTGATTAAAACTTACAAGCAAGGGATAAAATAGAAATATCATTACATAGTTATAATTCAGGAATTTTTAAAATCTGCAGTCAAACGCCTTTCAGTTTTTTTCATCTCTTATTAGAGGGATACTTGATTACCTATTCATTTGTCAGGATCATATGGGAATTTTAATCAGAAACCTAGGATGGTATATTAGCCAGTCTTTAGTTATTATAAAAAAAGAAATTGAACCAGTTTTAACTTTCAGAAAACCTAAAAGAGACAGACATTTTTCAGCATAAATTAAAAACTAGTTTGTGATAGCAGATTCAAAAAGTATCTGGTAAAGCCAAACAGCATTATACTAACAGCAGAATGTGTACTAACACTGATGTTATTTTCTCATTAAGAATGCTTTTGGAAACTTGCTTGTTTTGTGACTCCAGAGACAGAAGTTTCCTCAATATTTTCCCCTGAGGCTGAGATTAAGTGACTTGCCCAGGGTCACACAGCTAAGTGTCTGAGATCAGATTTGAACTCGGGTCCTCCTGAATTCAGGGGTGGTGCTCTATCCCTTGAGCCACCTAGCTGCCCCTTTTCTTTTCAATATATATATATATATATATATATATATATTTTTTTTTTTTTTTTTCCCCAGAAGTTTCCTCAAAATTAGATTAGACTAGAGTTTCTGATTTCTAACACAGAGCTTCTAAGAAATAGCCTTGGATCCAAAAATACTATAGAGGACTTGGATTTTCCATTTTAACTGAGGAAGTATGTTACATGATATATAAATAATAAATTATGTGTTAGGATTCTTACAGATGTTATGGGCCAGAACTTGAGACAAGGTTATGCACGTAGTTCACACCTTTAAAGGAGTTCATACCTTTAAAGGTGCTTTGATTAATCAGAAATAATTCTTGCATATATCACAAATGTGTCTCCATTTTTAGGAAGAATTTAAGGGAAGTTATATCAAGTAATCAAAGGTTGGCTAATTATTTTTATATTAGTATAATTGGTTAGATAAAATTGAACTGGTAAATACAGTTAACATCTAGCAAGACAGAATCTTCCCCTCTCCTCTTCTTTCTTTTTTATTGACTCAAACTAGTCAGTTGCTTTGATTTTTGTTTCTTCAGCCAAACCAAGTAGGAGAAACCTATTTGGATTATTCAGGGAAGAACACATGTCTATTACTTATTTTAATATAGTGCATTCAGTTTTCCTCTTGCCTAATTGATAATTTTCTAGAGTTATGCAAATAAATAAGGGAAAGTATTTCTTTATTGACTGAATTATTTGGAGAATTGTATCTTCTGATTTTTGCTGTGGAACTAATGTAACAAATGTTCATAGTGTGATATTATGTGCCTTGTGTTCTCTAGTTTATCTTTGAAAATAGTTAATGATGACAGAGGATATAGACATTCTTGAACTTAATATTAAATGCTAATGCTAGAAATATTTTGATAAGGTAGATAAAGGTCTATATTAGACCTTAAAACAATGGAACAAAAAGCATTTTTAAGGAGTTACATTGTGTACCTCAGTTGTGCAATTTGGCATTTGTTGTGGTTTGTGGGTCTGCTAGTGAAATGACAATTGTTTTTTTTTTTCCCTATGAGGTACTATTTCATTGTTTTATTTGTATTCCCAACAGCAATCAGGCACATAGTAAATACTTAATAAATACTTGCTATTGGTTTGCCTGCTTCCTTTTTCCTACTTTTTTTTTCTCCCAGACACTTGGATTACTTCTGTTTATAAGTGACTGTCACAAAGAAAGAGTTTTTTAAATGCTTTTTCATAACATATAGAGGAAATGTTTTTAAAATAATCTTTAAAAACCAAATAAAAGCTCTAAATTTACATCTTTAACATATTTGCCACATATCTTTAAAAATTATATTTGTTTTGTTTTGTTTACTTTGAATTAGGCAGAAAGCTATGGTGGGAATATGTTATGGGAAGGAGATAAATAGAAATAAAAAATGTAAATGTAGACCTAAATTGGACACCTTGGCCTTTTTGGGTAGTTGACCATCAAATTTTGATTAAGGCAATAATTATGTATTCCAGCATATTTAACAACTTTAAAAATTTGTGATTTTTCTTTCATTAGTCTTAGTAGTTTGTATAAGATAGTTAATGTAGTAAGTAGTACATTTCCTTCTTCTGTTATCTCTTGTTATCTCTTGTTTCTAATAAATCAGAGGAGACCAGGACTGATAGGATGACATAGTAACCCAATCTCTGAAGCTAGAAATTTCACAGGCACATTATTCATAATACATAGTTCAGTGAGTGGCCCTGTGTGATCACATTCTAGGCTAATTCAATATGCTGACCAAAATTTTGTCCATGGTGTGAGAGTATATATTTTGATGGATTCTAAAAATGGCAGAGAGAATACATTTTAACTTGGAATTGTCCACTGATTCTTTAACCTTAAGCTTCAATTGTAATAATAGTAGACTATAATTTCTATTTAATTCTGTTGAATTTATTATTTTAGAGATAATGATATGGAAATCATTTCCTGAACCCTATCTATATTCCATAAAAATTTTTTCTTCAGATTCTATCTAAATCTTGCCTTTCCTTCCATGTACAGCATAAGTCTGTGAAACCTTCCACTTACAACATGAGTCAGTGAAACCTAGTCTATGCCATTCATTTGTAACGATATTTAATTTTTTTTTTTTATGGAACCTGTCTCTTAAGTAAATTGAATTAAAAATACTCTTGAAGATAATGACCATATCTTCTGCCTTGCTATATCTTCAGTAGTATGTTTTTCCCTCCTTCATGCTTATTTCTCCAAAAAGTATTATTCCAAACCCTTGTTTACAATTGGAGAACTCATATTGGTGAGATCAGACTGTGAAATATGCAGTTATGTGCTTAATAACTATTGAGAATTCTGTCATAAAGTATTGGAATGGTGTTTCATCCTTAAAATGTAGTATTCATAGGATCATATATTTGTATCTAGTAGTATTTTATAAGGTTATCTGGTTTAACTCCTTCATTACAATGATGAGGAAACTAAACCCCCCAGAGAGAGAAAAATCAAGAGGCTTGTTTGAGATCAGAAATATCAGAACTGAGATTCAACTATCAATGACATAAACTATTAAAGTATACAGAATATTGAATTTGGAATCAGAAGGTGGTCTGAATTTGGGTCTGAACAGGATCAGTTATTCTGTTATGAAACTTCATCTGTAAAATGGGGATAACAATTTTTGAATGATCTTCTACGTGATCATCAGCATAAAATGTTTTAATAATACTTAAATACTTCATGAATTTATAATTAATATAGTGCTGTATAGTTAACAAATTGATTCTGAAAACTTCTTGACCAAATTCTACTTCGATGCAAATAACACCAGAGAGCAAGGTTCTTCCATGATAGAGATGTTTTTTAGGAAATGGTGATGCTAACAGACTGTCTGCTTTTCTTCTGGCTGGTTGTAGAAAAGCTCATTCCCAGTTAGATGTTACTTTTGTCATGATAACACCTGAAACAAATGAAAATGTCAACTTAGTCCTTTGTGGCCTTTCCCTTCTGCTTCTCCAGTGATAGTGGCAGAGTGGAAGAAAAGGAATCAAGGGATACCAAGGATCTTAAAGTTTTTTAAAACATCTATTAAAGGGAAGGGCAACAACACTGAAAGAGCATTCACATGCTACGTGACATCTCATGGGCTTTAACTTGTCACATATTCAAAACATATGGTCATGAATTCACAGATTTTCCTTGGAGATGTAATAAAAGAAATTCTTATTCTTCAGCTTGTATTCAAAGGACAGAAGAAATATTTTTTCAAGGTGTTCTTAGTCGTATCATATTTCAGTGCTTATGTTAAGTATTTTCAAAAGGACTACTATGAATATATAGGTGACCAGTAACCTAAGGAAGAAAGAGTATATGGAGAGGTTGGTAAGGCCTTCTAAATTAAATATATATATATATATATATATATATTTTAAAAAATAGGTACTTTCAGCACAAAGGTGGACACAGAAAAGGAAAGCAAAGAAATGAGAGACACCAAAGCTTTAGAAGCCACATTGTTTATCTCAGAAGGTAGAGCCAGGATGGCAAAGTAGCAGAGATGAAGTACCCCCTCAGAAGAACTCCAAACAGGTCAACAGAACAGAACCAGTCCAAATCTTGTTTGTTAAATCTAAAAAAAGACACAGCAAATCACTTTTCCAGCTAACAGGGCAGCAGGGAGACAGAATTTGGACACTACCAATGGGGACTGAGCAAGAGTCGGCCACATGAGACCACTTCAGTGCAGGAAGGGGCTGTAGACTAGAGCAAGAGAGCTAGTTCCCAGATCTATCAAGGGCACTTCATGTTAAACAAAAACATTCCTAGAGCCACTTAGAAACTTTGAAGTTCAAATGGGATTTTGGAGAAACATTAGAAAAGCGTCATAGAGGGACCCTAATTAGATAGAAGACTTGAGAGTAGTTTATAATGTCATAAGACAATCTAAATGGAAGGATAAAAGGAGGGACAGATGATTACACTTGAGAGCTGGGGAGAAGAGAAAGGAAAGTTTGAGGGAAATTATCAGTACACAAGTAGAAGTCTACACAAAAAAGAGCATTTCATGGAAGCAATTGGCACTTGAATCTCACTCATTTCAATTGGTCTAAGGAGGGAAGAATACATATAGACAGTTTGGTACATTATAGGGAATGAGGAATGGAGAGAAGGAATTTAGAGGGTATATTATATAGAGAGATTAATTTTAAGCAAAACAAATTCCAGTTAAAGATGTACCAAAATATTTTTGTCAAAGAATTGGATTTTGAGGGGGGTATGATCAATTGGGGAAGGGCAAAATGAATTATAGTGTATAAATGTGTTGGTATGCTATTTTCCTGTTAAGTTATATTAAAGAAGATGATTTCATTGAAATCTTGGAAGACATATGAACTGATACAAAATGAAGTGAGTAGAACCAAAACACACTGTACAGTAACAACAATATTGAAAATATATTCAGCTTTGAAAGACTTAGAAACTCCAATCAATGTAATGGTCTATTACAATTCCAGAAGTCTAGTGATGAAACCTATTGTTTACTTCCTGATAGAGAAGTGAGAGACATAGAGCATAGTGTGTTTTTGTAGGTGTACACACAAACACTCTCTCTCTCTCTCTCTCTCTCTCTCTCTCTCTCTCTCTCTCTCTCTCTCTCTCTCTCTCTCTTTCTCTCTCTCTCTCTCTCTATATATATATATATATGTATATATATATATATCTTAAATAAAGGTAATATGGAAGTTTGTTTTGCTTGACTATACATGTTTGTAATGGGATTTATTTTTCTTTTATTCTCATTTGGCACTTAGGGAGAGGCAAGATATATTCTACAACACATTAAATCTTTCCAGCTGTGCAGTTGTCCAAAAGGTGTGTAGTAAATGTAAGAAACCACTGTAGTTATTTATTATTATTATTACTATAAAAATAATTTAATAGAGAACAATATCTTTATTCCTTGAAACATAAAAAAATAATTTTATTCAGTAACCTTCTGGTTATTAATATCAAAGAAACAGATGCATATTTACTAAAAGTTTTCTCTATTATCAAGGAGGATATTTAAGGGATTCCTTATAGCTAGTGAAGTCTTTCAGATGCTCCCTTTTATAAATGACATTGTGTAGTTTCATCAAGCTTCAGAATATTACTAACCATCCTAAATGAAATCCTTAAATCCTCAAAAGAGGTCAACTTAACTATATATGCAGTTAAAACAAGTATAGAAGAAAAATTTTTATCCCTACTATGATTTGTACTTGAATGGAGAATTTATAGCTATGGTCCATCAATTCATCTATTTTGGACAGGCTCTGTAGATAAACCATGAACTGGATCAAGATTGAGAGAGAAGAAGGAAATTGAGTTGGATTAAATTTGGAAATTTTTCAGTGATTTAATGGCCCAGATACTCTCCTAAAACAAAGGCCCATCTCACTAACCTCAGTGTTAGTGATGATCTTTGACCTCAACTTGTAGGATACTGCAGAATTGAAGTTGTGGTTAGTAGGCAGTGAAGTTGGCGTGACTCGGCTTCTTGTATTGCCAGTAAAGAAGTACTTTAGATGAATGGGTAGGCCCGTCATACAGAAAGATGGAGAGCCTGTGATCTTTCCTGGTGTTTGTGCAATGTCAGGTGAGCTGCTAGAAACTTCCCACCATATTGGTTGAAATTTTTATGAGGAGTTTATGAAAGTAGAGTTGTACAAGACTAGAAGATATTGGTGGAGCATAATCTCAGCAGCTGCTCACCTAGCTAGCTAAGATCAAAGGTCTGTTGCAATACCTCACCATGGAACTAGTTTCTCTGGTTCTTCCTTCATGGAGGGTTGTATGAATAGAATGTTAATCAAAAGACTAGCATTTTTCTGGCCTCACCAGACCAGTAATGGGGATAGAGATTAGACCTCTGATTTCATTGGTTTAGGGAACTTTCAGGGGAAGAAACTCCCTTTACTAATACAGATTGGGATCTAATCTTTGCTATTTAGTCTTACAGAATTGCCCCAGTGACCAATTAAATCACTTGCCCAGGGTCATAGGCCAGTGCATTTCAGAGGCAAGGTTTGAATCTAGTCTTTGAGGCTGGCTCTCTGACTATGTCACATTTCTGTCTATCATCAGGAGGGAACATAACCAAATTGTTAGGCTAAGAGTGAGGATTAACTATACATTCTCTTAGTTCATTAATATTTCAGATTACTTTAAAATCCACTAAGTCAAGAGTTTATCATAATGTATCTTGATTATTCTTGGAGAAATCTTAGTATTATATCCTATCTTTGTTTTGGTAATTGGTACAGGAATGATGCAGCAGGATTTTTAATTGAAAAGATAGGGTATTAAACATTTATGAGCCAGAGCTGTTTATATTGTCATTTTAAAAATCTTATTAAAATGTGTCATGAAAATGTTTCAGTCATCTTTGCAAGTAAGCATATATACCAGGAATCATCACAAGATATTTTACCTGGAAAAGATCCTTGAAGTATGTTATTAATGGAAATGATTGATTTGGTATTCAGAAGGAATTGTTCCTTACTATCTTATAATTTACAGTCAACAGTAAAGTGAACATGTAGCAGGTAGAGCTGGTGAAATGCCATGAAGCATTTAAATGTGATGGGAAACTAAAGTTTCCCACCAACCCATTTTTCTGGTTTAATATAGAAAATAGTTGAGGAAAATCAGATGCCCCTAAAGTAATGTAATATTTTTAGATGCAATTCTTAATTTAGTATAGGCATTAAGATATTTGTGGAAAAAAATTCAAGCAGCATTTTTTTTTCACTGATATTAAACTTAGCTTAAGCTACTGAAATTTTATTCTTAGCCCACATCCTTAGTTTCTTTCATGTTCATTTTTACCCAACAGGTCAAATCAGTAAGCATTTATTAAACAACTTCTATGTGCCAGATGTTAGAAATATAAAAAGAGGCAAAAAAACAGTCCCTGTCTTCTCCAAAACTCATATTCTAATGGGAGTGGAGGGTGGCAGCATGCAAACAATTATATACAATTTATATACAGCATAAATTGGAAATAATCACAGGAGGAAGGTACTAACATTAAGAATGACTGGGAAAGGTTTCTTGTAGAAAATGGGATTTTTAACAAAGACTTAAAAGGAAGTCAGGACGTAGATATGGAGAGGGAAAGAATTCCAGGCATAGAGGACCTCCAGAGAAAATGTAAAATCTAGAGATGAAGTTTTTGTGTAAGGAATGGAAAGGAGATCAGAGTCATCTATCAGATAAGAGAGGACATTAAGTGTAAAAAAAGACTGGAATGGTAAGGAGGGAAAAGTTTTTAAAGGGCTTTAAAGCCAAGGATTGATTTTATATTCACTCCTGAAGCAGTTGGGAGGTTCTGGAATTTATTGAATAGGCAAGTGACCTGGTTAGACTTAGTTTTGGGAAAGCACTTTGATAGCTACCTGGGGAATGGACTAGAAATGAAGTAGAAAGGCCAGCTAGAAGGCTATTAACAATAGTGTTGTAATAGGTGTAACATGCTGAGGGCCTGAACCAGGGTGGTGGCAGTGTCAGTAGTAGAATCAACAGGTCTTGGTAACAGATTGAACACAAGGGTGAGAAAGAATAAGTAACCAAAAAAGTACATTTAAGTTGTGAGTCCTAGTGATATAAAGGATGGTGGTGTTCTTGAAAGTAATAGGGCAATTAGAAAAAGGGGGGGAAGGTGAAAGGGGAAGTTCACTTTGGATCTGTTGAGTTTAATAATCAGTGGGACGGTTAGTTTGAGATACCCAGTAGTCAGTTGGAGATAAGAGATTGGATGTTAAAAAAGAGGTTAGGGTTGGTTAAACTGATCTGAGAATCATCTGCACCAAGCTCCTCAAAAATGATATCTCATTGTGACAAGCATTACCACGGAAACAAGCAATTTTTCACTAGCTTTCTAAAATCTTTGTCTTTTGGTCTTGTTTTATAATTGAAAGGTTGCATTATACCAAGCCCCCCCCCCCCCCCAGAATCTGTGTTTTATATATGTATGTATACATTCATAACATATGTATATTGTGCTTATTCATATTGAAAATAACAGTTTATATTGTATACTCAGGTTTTATTTTATATTTAAGAGGAAAGTGTGGTTTAAATGTGGGCCAATTTTAAGTGATGGGATCTTATATAGAGAGGTGGCCAGGGCACACAGTATTCTAAGAGCTAGAGGGGCTTTCTTTTTAGAAAGTTCTGACAAATATATCTCCTGACTGTTCAAAAATGAGCAAGACCAACAAGTAATAATGAAATCCTAAAAATTCTGTACATTTTTCTTTCTTGCATAACATTAGCAGAGAGCCTTGCACATTAAGATGTGTTTATATAAAAATGAAAATAGAATATTTGAAATGCTGTTAAAGTCTATTTCTCCCTTTCAAGCCAAATTCCTAGAAAATCATCTATAATTATTAGTTCCAATTTTTTATCACCTATTCTTTTCTCAATCCCTACCAAAACTTTCTTCTCTTCACACCACTTAGATTGCTCTTTTCAAGGTTACCAACAATCTCTCTAATTACTAAATGTAATGGCTTTTTTTCTTTATCCTATTTTACCTTTCTTTAGCTTTTGAGATTTATTTCTTACTTGGTAATAACATTGTATTTTTCTGGTTCTTTTGATCTCACTCAAACTTTTTACCAAAGCATTATTTATCTCCCACACACTATTTATAGGTTTCCCTGACCTGGAACTTTTTCAGTTTCTTGTTGTCATCTACTCTCTTGATTCAGTTATCTTTACATAGCTTTATCATTTCATATTCAGTAGCTCCCAAATTTAACTCTTTCTTGCATTTCTCTTTTACTTTATCAGTTGTCTGCTAGAGAGCTTTATCTCACTGTTCCATCAATATTTCCAAATAAGTTTGCAAGTCCTCTTCTTCCACATTCATTCTCTTTTCATTGTTTATTCGCTACTTTAATTCAGAACTTCTCGACCACTCTCCCTGGATTATTGAAATTAACCTGGTTGGACTTCCTGTTGCTTCTTACTTCCTCTCTCCTATGTGCTCACCACAGTCTAGAATTTAAGTCCCTGCCCCCATCTTGTGTTTTAATTTAATATATTTAATATATTGTTCTCTATGCTTCAATCAACAACAAAATGTTCCTGGTAGTTTGTTTTCTCTCTCCCATTCCTATGCCTTTGCACAGACTTCTACCACTTCCTCATTATGTACCTTTATTTTCTTCCAAGACACAGTATAGGTGCTAGCTTCTACTACTAGCTGATTTAGCTATTTACCACCCAGTTAGACTTCTCTCCCTTCTGAAATTATCTTGTATTTACTTATCTCTGTACATATTATATTTCCCCATAGAATTTCAGTCCTTTGGGGGCTGGAGATGTTTAACTTTTGTCTTGATAACTCAGGATCTGACACAGAACATGAGTTTTAACAAATGTTTGTTTTGTTAAACCTTTACAGATGTTTTGCTTTATAGAGAGTCACTTCTGTTAGTATTAATTACTTTTGGACTGAACTTGTTATTTATTAATATAGAGAACTTCCAGAGCTGTCTGAGGCCCCAAGCAGATGAGCAGAGCCAATGTGCACCAGAAACAAGTCTTAAACTCAGATTTTCCTGATTTTCAAGCCACTTCCTTATCCACTATACCACAGTGCTTCTCATCTAATGTTTCACACTATACCAAAAACAGGAAGGAAGGAAAAAAGGAAAAAGGAAGGGAGAAGGACAGAAAGAAAAAGAAAACCTTCTTGCACTAGGTTTGAAAACTATATGAAAATTCAAGAGGATTGTAACATCAGTTCAAACTCTAAAAATCATAGAAATTGATAATTTTTTATGGGTAAAAAGGGTAATATTGTCTAATGAATCCTTTCCCAAATTACATTAAGTATCTATGATTTCATCATTGCAGATAACACCTTCCACTTTTGCACAGTGTAATCCCTCAGTACATTAGTTAGGTGGTTTGACAAGTTTACATGGTCCCCAAAATCTTGACTACTTGCTATTTAACCTTTTGATGATGATCTTTTCCAAACTTAGGTAGTCCTGTTCTCAGACAACAGATATGTTGTCTATTCCTGGGTCTGAATGTTTCCCAGTACATCAGACCAAACTTTGTCCTAACATAGCCTTCAAGAACATAAGTTTATCTTTGTGCCACACTGGAGACTACTGTAGAACTTTAGTAGAAATACTAGAATTTATAAAGCGCAAATTACAGGTCACTCTTGTCATAGGAAATGACTTCATTGTTTTGTATTGTTGAACTCTGGGGAGTACATTTTAAACTTCTAGCTGGCAGTGTTTCGTATCTGTCTCATATGAGCTTGAGCTAATTTACTTGTTACCTTCACTGCCCCATGTAATACCTTTGTTGAGAAATATAAACAAACCTTAATCCTTGTGGATTTTGGTCACAGCAAATGGCATTACATTTTCTAGATTGCATTTTGAAACAATTGGTGTATTATTGTGGTCTAAATGAAGGGAACTCAACTCCCTTGTGAAAGGGAACTCAATTGAAGTTTCTGTTACTGTCTAGATCTGTAGTAATTATTTAAGTACAGTAAAAAAACAAAAACAAAAAACTTCTGTTCCTCATTTCTTAGCCAACCTTCCATCCTTTTTTTTAGTTAACTTGTAGAAGTGTTTAGACAGTAGCCATACAATCCCATTGCCAGGTCCATATTCAAAAGCTTCCAGCTTGGAAATATATAGTACTTGGAGTCCTTGCATTATCCAAATTAGACCTAGGATAGTTATAACATCTTTAACGAGTAGGTTTGTTTTAGTTAAGTGAATAAACATTTATTGTAAGGCACTATGTAAGAATATAAACACACAAAAAAAGAAATAGTTCCTACTTTGGGGGGGGTAGGTAAGGTAATTGGGGTCAAGTGACTTCCCCATGATCACATAGCTAATAAATATGTTTGAGGCCAGATTTGTATTCAGGTCCTCCTGACTTCAGGTGTAGCCCTCTCTTCCCTGTGTCATCTAGCTACCCCAAAACAGTTCTTCCTCTCAAGAAGGTTACATTCTATCTGAGGAGACATGTCTATACCTAAGTATATACATAATAAAGTTAATGCAAGATAGTTTAGGAAAGGAGGAAACCTGTAAGTGGAGGGATTAGAAGAAATGTGGAGGGAAGGTAGTGCTTGAGGAACATTTGGGAGGAAGAGAGGGGGTCTGTGAAGTGGAGGAAGGAGTACCTGCCTGGCATGAAGGGTATCCAGTGAAAGACATAGACCCAGGAAATGTGAGAGCCTGCTCACTGTGGGGAACCCTAAGTCGGCTTAGCTGGGCCACAGATTGCAGAAAGGAAGGTAATATGTCAGGATCTTGCAGAGATGAGGGAGAGCAGGCCCAGACTGTAAGGAGCTTAACAGGGGAGTTTGTGTTTTGTCCTAGAGGCAAAGGGAGTGTGGGGAGGGATGGAGCCAGATCTACACTAAAGGAAAGCACTTGGGCAGCTTAATGGAAGGGAGAGAGACTTGGGGTAAGGAAGTCATTTTTAGAGTCTGTATAGTGATGTAGGCCCAAACTAAGATTGCTGTATAAGGAAAGAGAAGGCATAGGATATAAAAGATCTATGGGGGATAAGGTAGAGTGAGGAGTTGATATGAATTTGAAAGACTGGAAGAATGGTGGTACCTTCCGCAAAAATACTGCAGGTTGCCAAAGGGGGTGGGGTGATGAGAAAGATATTTTGTTTTGGACATACTGAGTATGTCGTACATCTAATAAGCAGTTGAGCCTGGAACTGAGGAGAAAAATGGGCTTGATGTATAGATCTGTGACTTGTATCTGTAGAGATTTTAATTAAACTTACAGAAGTGGAGGTCACTGAAAGCTGGGGTGTGGAAAAAGAAAAGGGATAAGATAGTCTTTGGGCAAAATCTGTAAGTATGGTTTGCCTTACATTTTAGTGCCTTCCTTCTGAGAATATCTCCATTTTATTTTGTATGATTGGTTGTCCATACTCAAAGAGGTCCAAAATGACATCACTATGTTAGAGTTAAGTTACAGTGTGTCCGATTTTGGCTGACCAGACCAATATGTTTGGAATGTTCTACCACAAGTTGGGCCCAAATACTCCACATAAACATTTAGGGTGGACTTGCTAAATTTGTGCATCTGATTTCTTTTGAGCTGCTGAAATTCTGCTTTTCTAGTAGAGCACAGCACCTTCTTTGATGCAGGCACACCATCCTGGGCAGTTCTTTGCCAACATCTTCATAAATTTCAGTCAGTTCCAAAGTTCTTGATTTTGCATATATATTTCACACACAGTATTTTTGCATGTTGTCTTCCTGATTGTGAATTACCTTGGAATGACTATTTTTTGCCTTTTTAATCTCTGTTATTTAACACACTGCCTTTCACATAGTAGGCGCTCAATAAAGGTTTGTTGACTGACTGATTTTGTATTTATTAACTTCTAAACAGTTTAGAAGAATATCTCTAATGACCAATGAGATGTAACTGAAGTGTAAGTGAGGGTTTATTATTGGCAGCTGTTATGTTTTAGAACTTGTACTCCTTTTTAAAGCAGTTACTTCTCTTTTATGATGAGATACCAGAGTAGGATTTGAACTGTCTGTATTGTATATTTTATTTTGGTTGCCAGTTAATGCTGCTCAGATACTTAGATGCTATCGTAGTTTAAAAAAAAAAGAAAAAGAAAAAAGAAATTCTGAGAGTTCAAACTTAGGCTTCCATGAAACTCAGGTCATTAATTTATGATTTCCAGAAGTTTGGGTCTTTGTTAATATGAGTACATATATAAGTGCTTGCATGCTTTGAGCTTTCTTAGAGCTTAATGAGATGATGTAAAAGCTGCCTTTTTTAGACATCCCTGGTAAATATCTTGGCCATCTTGACAATGGTCTTTTTTGACTTTCTCCTCTGCTTGCTCTGATGTTATTGGTAGTTGGTTACAGGTCTGATGATCTTGATCTAGAGGTCCCTTGACATTTTGGGAATTTTAAAAACTTATCTTTAAATGTAGAATTATTCTAGCATGTCCTGTAGGGCCCAATTCAACCTTCAATCCTAAAAGTTAGTTGGGATCAAATTCACAACTTCAGATCCATACCAAAACTAACATCTTTCTGGATGGCTTATGGAGGTTACCCTAATGCCAAGGAAAACCCCTTTAAATCTGTTATGTACTGGAGGCAGCTAGGTGACTCAGTGGATAGAGCACCAGCCCTGAACTCAGGAGGACCTGAGTTCAAATGTGGTCTCAGACACTTAACACTTCCTAGCTGTGTGACCCTGGGCAAGTCACTCAACCCCAGCCTCGGGGGTGGGGGGGGGGAATTATTATGTACTTATGTCTATAGGAATAGAAAGAGGAGAACAGGGTGCTGTTTTCCTAGGCATTCTCTTAACTTAACATTTAATACATCCATTTTTATCCATATTGATATTTTCTTCCTTCTATCACTACAAGTTCCTGAGCTAATGGTAACTCAGTTATCCCAGGGATTCCTCATTACTTCATTAAGAAGATTGAGGCTCTCTTTTGAGCCTCTGTAGAAAAAAGTTCACCACAGTGAAGGTGCTTCATCTATTTTGGAACTACCCAGATCCCTGGCCATATGGGAGCTGGATTACTATAATCCCTAGAAGTGCACTGTCAGGAAACTGGCCCATTAAAATTTGATTCAAACTCTCCTACTGTGCCAGAGATTCAATGGCCCAATTCTTAGCCTCAAGTTCTCTCTATATATCTATATCCTTGGCAGACAAAATAAATGATGGCTAAGTTGAATTGTAGTCAGTCATTGATGGCTACTGGGCCAATTCTAAGAAACTTTGGGAAGATGCAAGGGTTCCACCTTCAGTAGCTACTGTAGTTAGTGACTGCCAACCCTATCCACCATGGAAGATCCTCTAAGTTATTTTTTGTGGAGGTTTTGCTGCCACTTTTGCATTCTGAGCTTTTCTGATCTTTCCATCATTTTGCTATGAAAATTCAAATAGGAAAAGGGATTTTTTGGATTTCAGTAGTGAACTTCTAGATAGGTATGCAGCCTAAAGCAGCTCTGAAGATATAGCCAAGAAGATTCCAGCCAGTGCCCCTGAGAAACCCAAGAAAGAAGAAAATCCATTTGATATGGACTCAGGGCAAAAATTCTTATCCTAATAGACTTGTGATCAGTAGCAGGGTAACTGAAGACAGTGATGAGGAAGAAGGTTATGAAAAAGAGGAAGAGGAATAGGGAGACAACTTTGATGATAAAAGACTTGTGAAAAAATTAGAACAGTATTGGCTGCCATTGTGAGCACAGAGTTTTTGAAAGGAATGAAAAAGACAATGAGACTGACTAATGCAAAAACATCTTCCAAACCTGGGGGGCAAACTTCGAGAGAATTTAAGAACCTTTTGTCTAACTTAAAGCTGTGGGACCAAAAAAAATTTTTTTTTGACAACTCATTATCATTTCAACACTATGAGATTTTAGAATTAAATAAATGTTGCATGAATAATTGGCTACAAATGACCAGCTGTAGTTCTGACATTTTAAAAAGAGCTCTATAATTTTTTAAATAGCCTTTTCTGGTATTCTGGCTGATGAGTTATTCCAGCCCTTTAATGACCACCCCCTGCCCCAGTCTTTATTGCCTGCCAAATAATTTGGGAATTTCTTAGAATGCCCTCTCCCATCCTCTCTTGTTGAAACTTTTCCTATCCTTAAAAGCCCATCTAAAAAATGACAGCTTCTCTGGTAAGTCTACTCTGAATTTTCCTTCCTTTGAACTTTCTAATTTATTAATGTATTTTGTATTATCATTATATAGTTGCCTCTTAAGCTCCTAGAACAAGGATTACGTCTTATTTTCCAGAGCTTGATACAGCACCAACTGCATCATAGGTGCTAAATAAATAATGATTGGATTTGAAAAAGAAAGCAGTTAGTTCTTCATCGCTGAAAATGTAGAGGTTACATGAGTATCCATTAAGCCACATGTTCAGTGAATTCTTACATAGAGTACATCCTGTTATTTGAAATAAACCCAGTAGCAGAAGGACCCTTATGCCATGACCTGGTATATAAAATGCAGTAATAACATCTCACATTTATTTAATGCAGATGTCATGTGTCTGCACTTTACAAATGAGGAAAATAATTTTAAGCTACCCCTCAAACTGGGGTCTGGGCTAGGATCTGAGTCAGACATTTTACTCCATAGTTCATAGCTAACTATAATACTATATCAAAATTGAATCGAAATGCCTCAAAAGAGAACAAGCATTTCACACATGTAAAGTATTTTCTGCAATTTAAATTGCTCATTTGAATATAGAAGGGCTCTCTTTACTCAAAACATGACCAAACTCTGCTATAGGGGGCTCCAATGCCAAAATTGTGAATCACACTAAAGAAGTAATCAAACTGAAGATTAGAGATATTGCAGAGAGATCATCTGCACTAAAGAGCCACATACAGAATAAGAGACAAGGGAATCAGGAGTCTTTTTCACAGATGGACTAACTGACCAAAGGAAAGAAGCATTTGTATACCTCATCCTCTAATTCATTAGGACTTGATTTTTTAAAAATTAGAGCAAGACTAAATATCTGCTATGATTCTTGGCATGTACTGCAAGAGTGTGAATGACCCTTTTAGTTATAAGAAGTTTAAATACAGGGAATGGAAGAGCCAGAGAGAATTTATGTCCCTCCAAAAAGAATTGCCTGATCCAAAGTGGTTTCTTGTATACCTTCCTAAAACGGCTGACTGCTCCCCCTTTCTATTTCTGATGCTTCCAGCCTGAGAGGCAAACCTTAATACAGAAAGTTTATTTCACTCCTGTAGAGATGACTTGAGCCAAGATTTAGAAAAGGGAATGGAAATTCTACAGAATGCCTATAAAATGATAGTTCAAGACTCTAGGAAAACTTGTAAAATTGTATTTTCTCTTTCCTGACATTTATTGCCACCCCTATGTGTGTATCTTTCATGTGTTCATTTTGATTTTCAGTACTTACTACAATAGCTGTAACCTAACAGGATTTTAAAAGGGTGTACACTTTGCTACCTTCAATTTTTGCTGGGGGTTTTTTGAACTATCTACTAATGTATCTTTCTGTAGGATTAGTGCCATAATTTTCTCTTTCCTATTCTCACATCCTTGAAAGAATCAATTACAGGATGTATATTTATCAAAAATGGGAGATTTCTAGATAAAACAATTCAGCAATATTTATTAAATGGAACTGAACAGATTTAACCCAGGCAAGCTCTGATGAGGCTGTATTGTATTGATTTGGCCTAATCATATACATGGGCTCTTTTTGGACGTCCAGCTCTGAGAATCTCCTAGAAGCTGTGCTTCTATAGAAAAGAATGCTGTATTTGCCATGAAATATGCCTGGCTACCCAGCTTCACTGTTAGTTTATTTAGAGCCATTTCGAGTCTGCCAATCAATTCAGATTTATTAAATAATTAGTATATGAAGGCACTATTTATTACTAGCCACTCTAGTAATACAAATTATAATACTCTTGCATTGTCAGAGACTACATATTGATAGTTTACCCTCTTTAAATGATATTTCTCCTATATATAGCTTCTTTTATATGTTTTATTTGAATATTGTCAATCTCATTAGCCTGCTTTTTGAAGGCAGGAAATGTTTTTGGACTCTTTTTGTATCCTCAGCCCTTAGCACAGTGCCTGGCATGTAAGTAGAGGCTTAATAAGTGTTTATTGAATGAATACAAAATACAAGGCAGTTAAGTGTTTTTGGAAGATCACGACCTACCCCATGGAAATTGTACTTTGTTCTTCTAACAGTGGGTAGAATGTTGGATGTGGAAATGATAAAACTCCTGAGTTCTGACCCAGCCCCAGATATTCACTTTTTTTAGCCCTGGATATGTCACTTTAACTTTTCAATTTATCTCAAGTGTCAAGTTTATGGAAGAGGAGTTCTTGTTACCAGAGCCACCTGCTAGTGGCTGCTAGGGATCTAATTCTGACCAACAGAACTGAGAGGCAGTTGTATTCTCTGACCTCTCTCCTCTTCCCTCCAATGCTTCATTCCCCATGCACAAGCAACATCTGAGTCAGTAAGGGCTAATTTGCAATTCCTTCAAGGGTGTTATAATTCAAAGCTGTGGGGGCTTTTGGAGAATTGACCATCCCTTCACACTTAGGTGTGGTCCTTAATAGTTCTCCGTTTTTGTTTTATGGCAACACAATTATTTCTCCTCCCCCCGCCCCCAACAGTATGGCCAGTAAGTCTATGCAGCAGCTATTATCAGAGTTTGCATCCTGAGGAATGCAAACAGCACTCTTTTCCATCCTATTTATTCCTCTACATGGTTTCAGGGTGAGACACCATAGCAGGTGTTAAATCTTGAGATGTCATGGAAGTAAACTTTCTGACAAAGGAGAAGAGGACTGTAGCAGAACAGGCATTTTTCTTAAGTCTCTCATCAGTCTCCTGGCTCGGCCTTTTGATATACTGGCCCATTTTAATTACACCAATTGGGTCTCTCTTCCCTTCCTTTCCTTTCCCTTGAGTTACTGAAGGGAGGATCCTACTCTCTAGCAATGCTGCATCTTTGTTTCTTGTGTCCCTGTTCGGGCTCCATTTGTTAAGGGAGTCACCTGCTAGTGGCTACTGGGATCTAATTGTGACCAGCAAAATAGATCCCTTCATGTGAAAGGATGATGACAATGCATGGAGAATGCAACTGCCTCATTCTTTGACCTCCCTCATATTCCTTCTTGCCTCCATTTCCCTCCCAATCCACAAGCAACTTCTGAGTCAGTAAAGGGCGATTTGCAACTCCGTAATTCATAGCTGTGGAGACTTTGACCTGCCCCTTCACACTTAGGTGTCTTAAATTCCGTAGAATAAGATAAGCTGGGGCTGTCTAGTACAGCAGGAAAACCCTATTCCCCATGTCCTAACATAAATTGTTTTTAAGCCAACATCTTCTATCATATAGAACACATTTATAAAATCACCCTTTTGTTGCTTTCCCAGGTTTGTTTAATACTTTTTCTTTTCTAGGGAAAAGTTAAAAATTGGATGTTGTCAGCTGGCCCAGATGGAATACACCATGCAGCAGTGCAATGCCTCTGTCTATATGGAAGCCAAAAATCGGGGATGGTCTGAAGATATGCTCAACTACAGGACTTGTTAAATGTTTTCTTCCTTAATCCTTTATATGAGTTGGACTAGTTGAAATAACAGTATAATGTAGTTTTTGTTTTGTTGTGAAGTCTTTTGAGCCAAACCCCAAATTGGATCAAGAATAGTCCTCAGATTTTCATGTTTGTTTGACTGCCTTTTCCTGAAACAGCTAAGACCTGAAAAAAGCTTAGTGCTTATGTCCTGGGACAAATGTTTTTTTACTGTATAAGTTCAGTTCTTTTGGAGTCAACAACATTCCCCACTCCTCTTATCCCTAGGTTTTATAGATGGGATGATGTGGCTGGCTGTTCAGTCTCTTCCCAGCTTGAACTTGTCCTTAAAGTCAGGTTATATTGTCACAGTTGTGGGACCAGACATAAGAACCAATCCCAATATGGCCACATCTTACAAACTGAACTTCAGCCACCTGGACTATTTGTTTTGATCTGGATTTACCCCTGCAGGCCAGGGAACTAATTTAATACACGTTTTGATGTAGCCTTTAATATGAAAATCTTCAGTTATGACCTAAAGCTTTTATTTTGGGGTCATTTTGCTGCTTTCAGTTCCTACACTATGGCATCGAAGTTAAGCTGCAATGCAACTCTACCTCTTCCAATCTTCAATTCTTATAAGCATCCTTTATTTCTAGAAGAGGATTTACTTGAAATGCAACTCTGCCCTAGTTTATAGTTTTAGCAATGTTAGCTCTTGGCTGAAACTCAACATTTAATCTTCTGCATTATTCATTTGTACAATGAATTAGAAATATATTCTACATTTGGTAACAAATCCAACTAGGCATTCTATTCCAAATATATGTCTTATTTATTTTAGAAAAATTTAAATAAATTTTTTTGAGTAAATTTAAGTGTTTCTTGCTTTACTTTTCTTTCAAATAAGTTACATGAGGGACTGGAAGAGATCTTAAATTGCTAGTTAGGGTAGCATGTAAATGTTTCCACTCCAAATACCCAATTTGTATATTTAATGGAAGTGGCTGAAACTGAAAACTGAATTTTTACTTTGACAGTTTTCATTAACTTGAAAATACTTAACACTATGAAGCACCTGAACATACAAGACAGACAGCATAGTTAAGGTCCATTACCAGGATGTGGAAGTCAGACAACACAAGGTTACTGGACCACAACCATAAGGCAATTTTATGTAATCTGAATACTACTGTAATACATATTTGAATCTTGGTTTGGTTATCACCTGTGTATTTTTTGGACAAGTCACTTTAAATGCTCTTTCAAATTAACATATTTTATCATCAAATGCTATAAATAAGTATTTGGACTTTTAAAGGGACCTTATTTCATCTAATCCAATTCCTTTTTCTAGGTTAAGGACACAGATTCCCTTTACTTTTATCATGTCATAGCTGAAGATAGGCATTGACTATCTCCCTTCTCAGATGAAATGGCATAGATGTCTGTCCTAATCACAGGGAAATGAGGGGGGAAGAGAAAGTTTCCTTACACATTACAAAGTTCTACATTCCTCATTCTTCAGAAGCATACAACAGATACTAAAGAAATAAGTACACAAACAATCATGTTCTGATTTTAATTTCATGGTACAAGGATTTCCTGCAAGGTACCTTTAATGTGTTTGCATCAGCAGTAAAGCATTAGAAAGTGCCAATTTTGGCACCTTAAGTTAGATGTGCAGCATTACACATTAGACACCAAGTATCCCAAATTTATCCATAAAACAAAAACATAGTTCTGCTTAAGGTTGTTTCCAAAAACCTAGTAGAGTGTGTATTAAATATTTCATGAGCAAGGACTGCCATGTGGGAATTAATTGTACTGTTCAAGATGACTACTTTGAAAAGAAAACATTTCACTATCTTTCACTTAGCTTAAATAAGAGTCTCGTACAAAACACTCTTCAACCCAAACCAAAATACTTAAAAGCCAGAATTATTTCCACTCTATTGTAATCAACTATGTTACTGTTCAGAATCCTATTCAAACAATTAAAGTGTTGTATACAAAAAACAAAACAAACCAAAAAAAGTTGCATCTGAGGCCAAGGCTTAGAAGTTAGCATTCTAGGAGTTGAAGAAAAGCCTTTCTCTAAGCCCATTCTAAGACTCTCCCTCTGCTTCAATAATTTGAATCTGCCACTTTTCATATCAACAGATAAAAGTACTCTGCTGAGAATATAAAAACTTTTTATAAAAAGGCAATCATAAAAGATTAATTCTTGTTAGGCATGTCAGCTTTCTTTAAAAAAAAAAAAATAGCATTGTAATATATTAAATAAGGATTTTTTTGTTAAGATTGTTGTTATTGAAAAGGGGCCTAGGGAAAAAAATTTGCCGACATCCCAATACCTTATTCCCTCTTGCCCCATAAAACACATTCAAAGGAGAAAGTCATTTCATGTGCAAATTGGCAAAACAAATGTGGAGAAGAGGGAAACTCTTGAAATGATATGCCCAATCAGTTCTTAAGTTTATTTTTTTTTTTTACAATGTCAACTTTCAAAAAGACAAAAGTAACCAAAAAAATTCTAAAAATACACAAAACAAACCTTCATGTTGGCATTCTTTTCAAATAAACACAAAAAATTATGTACAGCACATATTATAGTATGCAATATGCAAAAGCTTTGTGTTGCTGTTAGCAACTTCTATATACCCTCCCCCACCCCCAATCCCACCCTATTCACAACTGTACCTCTACTAAACACAATTACATCACTAAGCCTGTTAGTTTGGAAAGGGCCTTAAAATTGTTAAAATTGGAAAAGCCTTGTATAGGGGCTCCATTCATTTGACTCAGGATTATAGACTTCCACAGTATTTAGGAATTCATTGCCATCAAATCCTCCCACTGCATAAATGGTGTTCCCCACAGCGGCAATGCCGGCGTTGCTCCTTGGTGAAGTCATGTTTCCCATCATCTTCCATTCATTTCTAGCTGGATCATACATCTCTACACAACTGACAGCATGAGAACCATCAAAGCCTCCACCAACAAATAGCTTTCCTAAAGGAGAAATGCCATTAAGTATTAATAGGAGCAAATACAAATATACAGCAGAGATACAATGAATAAAAATCTGAAGGGAAGCCAGAATCTTAGCAATTCAAATGCGTTATTATTTTTAAGTTATGTCAATTCAATTTTAATCTCTGCATTTTAGAAAGGATGACAATGAGATCAAGATTCCAAAGAACCATAAATTCCTGAGACATTATGAGGGCTTGTTTAGTCTAAAGTAGGTTAAATTATATGCAGAAACTGAATAGGAGGAAAAATGGCTTTAATTTATAGGTTGTAGGCCACATAGAAAGACCGCAGTCAACTGTTATATGCTTAAGGCATTAACCTGCATCATTACGATTTCATAAAATTCTATATATATGTGTGTGAATATATATATATCTATATATGTATGCACACTCCCCTACTTTTACATTACCATTTTTGCTTTTAAAAGTTCTATAATTTAGAATGTCAAAGAATTAGTCAAATTAATGAATTTTACAATCTATTCTCTTCATACTGAAATTTATAGTTATTTTTAAGTATATAAGAATTTTGTTTCTTTTGTTTCTAAATTTGAATTATAAAAATTATTTGGATCTATGGAACTTTTGGAAGCTACCAAATTTACTCACATATATATTAAACTACTGAGAAATAGAAGGGATCCAGCATCCAACTCACAAACAAAAGGAGCCCCCCTTTCAACATGTAGTTAGAGACAACAGATTTTTGCTTCCTTTAAAGTTGATTATGGCAACACTAATTTCGTTGTTTTTCAGCTATGATCACTGACATCTTGGTAGAAAGGAAAATATTCACCATTATGAACAGCTACTCCAGCTCCACGTCTAGCCACATTCATAGATGCAATCAGTGTCCAGGTGTTATTCTCCGGGTTGTAGCGCTCTACTGTATTCAAGCAATTCCAAGACTCTGCTCCTCCAATTATATATAAGTAACCACTAAGCTCACATACTGCTGATTGATGTCTACCTGTAAAGGCAAATTCAACTAGTATTATCACCTTATTACTAAAATTCCCTTAGAATTATTTATTTCAAAGGTACTCAAGTAAATCTGCCTTAAAAAATATGAAACCACCAACTTACGAATGTTAAGGGGAGCACAGCTGGTCCATGACTTTGTTACAGGATCAAATACATCACAATTTTTTAGTCCTTTCTGACCATATGGATCAGAGCCACCAAGGATATATAGTTTTCCATTCAAAGCACAGACCCCTATATTTGAAGGAAAGAAACAATTATATGCTATTTTAAAAATTCAACTATCAGGGCAGCAAGATGGCACAGTGGATAAGGGCATCAGCCCTGAAGTCAGAAGGACTAGAGTTTAAATCCAGTTTTACAAAACACTTCCTGTGTGACCCAGGGCAAGTCACTTAATCCCAATTGCCTCAGCAAAATAAAGTAAAATAAAACAGAATTTCAAGTATCTAAAACCTTTAAAACCTGGACAAAAAATAATGTACCTGCATTACAACGGTTGGTTCTCAATTCAGGAACTTGAATCCAGTCATCTATATTTGGATCATACATCTCTCCACAACTCAGGTCATCAGAGTGGCCATTTGAACCACCAACCACATAGAGCTGACCCTAGGAAATAAATTATTTCAGTCTCATCTGTTTAAAATTTCAACAAACACAAGACTACAGAATTTCAATCAATTCCCAAGTCACAGGAGAGACTAAGAAAATAATGGTCTCTACTATATATTATGGGATCAACTCAATTACCATTAACACTGCCATTTGAAACCGGGCTCTTGGTGTTCTCATGGGAGCCAAGAAGGACCAATGATCTGTATGTGGATCATAGCATTCAACTGTGCGAAGACATTCTTCTCTGTTGTAGCCACCTAAAAGGAGTAAGTAAACCAATATATTTCTGAGCTCAGAATTCCTTCAAATGTTTCTTGGAGTATACACACATAATACAGTGCACTTATTTTTGAAGCCTTAACTATATGTCTGCATTAGAATTGAGAAATAGATTTAATTCTTAAAGTCAATTGTTTATTCTTGGATTGAAAATTAGAATAAGAGGGAAAACAATTCATTTATATTCCCACACTAGTTGGGCTGTTTTTTAAATCAAAGTCTCAACTTATGACTGTTGAACAAAAGGCAAGAACATTTACTAATAGCTTCTTTCCATAGGCAAGAATGGGCAGTATTCAGAATAAATCATGAGGAAGCAGTAAACATTCTTAATCAACAATAGGATTTAGCTTTCACTAGCAACATACTGAATATCCTTATTCCCTAATATCTATTATAAACTTCGCTAGGCTTCTACATGTAAAATGTTTCTCAGGTTAACTCACCTGCAGCTATCAGTTTGCCATTCAATTCAGCTGTTCCTAGACCAGATCGAGCATAGTGCATGGGAGACATGGGCTTTTCTACAGGGCCATCTGGTTGCAATTCAAAACTTAAACTTTTAATCAGTCGAGGAGTACTTGTTGGTGAACTCTGTGGACTATTGCGTCCATGAAGGAAAATTACACAGAATACACCATCCAGCACAGCAAGACACAAGTAAGTATTATCTGCAAGCACAAAAACTTGGCATTAAAAACTACATCTCAACAAACATGATCTCCTCCCCCAACAGGTGAGATGGTACCCTGTATTTCATTCTTTTGCAGAAAGGTGGGGATGTCTACCTGTATGGAACATAGATTTTCAGATTTTTAAAAATTTTTTTGCTCCTCTTTTTTTCATTTTTAGGGGAAAAAAAAATATATCTTATGTGGAATGGATTTCTTAGGAGGTATGGATAGTAGAAGGAATTCTGACTATTTTAAAAAACTCATTTACTTGTAATTTCAGTTTTGAAATCCATTATTTATACATACTATTTAAGTAACATGCATGTTAAGATATAATAATATAGTATATAATAATACAAAATATACAAAATATTAACAACTAATTTGGAGGGAAGTTTTTTCTTCCCAAATCAGTAACAAAATTTTGCTACTCAATAGGGCAATTCATCAATTTTTATATACTTACTTGAAGTCTTTTCTGAAGCAACAATTTTCCATTCATGCTTAGGACTTTGTACCGTAGCATTTGGAGAAGAGACACATCCAGTTGAATTGCTACTTAACTGCTTGTGGCCATTCTCACGTGGTGGCTTTTTCTGCAAAATCAAAAGGGAGCTACAGAAACCTAGGCAAAGACTACACACTGAACTACCTCTGTGCCTCTGAGCCATTATGAAGACAAACACATGATTCTAAAATCCATGACTTATGTATGTCATTTATAGCACACCTAAATTTAAACAAATCCATTTTCTAACCACTGACAATTTTACTTGCACACCTATGTTAAGTGTTCACTTCATAAAAGAACCACCATATCTTAAGACAAGTCAAAAAACAATAGCCAATTTAATAATTAAGAAACTAGCTACAAGTAAGAATATACTTAATAATTCAAACAAGGAAATATTCTGACAACTTTATGTTTAAAGCATGAAAATCTCAAAGGCAAAAGGGAATAGAAGATACATTTGGTACACATTATGAGCTCACAGAATTTGTTTTACAGATGTGTTAGAAGACCTAATGTTTCCCTTCAATGAGGAAGAAATATATGCAGTGCCTCTAAGACACAGTGCGCCAGGTAGAATTAACAGATTTTCAATGGAAAGAATTTAATAAGAGGACTTGTGTTCAACTCCCAGCTCTGTACTGCTACCTGTGTGAACTTGGGCAAGTGATTTCTTTTGGCCTTTTCTCATCTCTTAAATGAGGAATAGAAGTTTCTTCTAGTTCTAAATCAGTGATCCCAAGTATCATTGCAGCTATATACAGTCAGAGGCAAGTAATAATAAGCCCATCTTCTAGCAGCTGTAAACCTACAAGTTAATGCTATAAAGCATTGTGCAAGATTTCCCACAAACCTGATCAATCTATAGAAGCCATGTCAGGAATTATAATTACATGAGAACATGACTCAATTTACAGACATGAAGTCCAAATTGCTATAAATCCACAGTATTGGTTTAAGTACTTCTAAAGTAATAATTTTTACTTCAGCCCGCCTTTATTTTTATGATGATCAGAGTATAGAGTTAACAACATTCTGACAAAAATTTCTATAAGTGAAGATTTCGTTTGACCTGATAAAATTCAAGAGTTTTTCAATAAAAATTATTATGCACAGCCAAAAATGAATCATATCTTTAACACTTGTTTATCATCATCTCAAATCATCCAAATGTGATTTTGTTTATTTAGGTTGAATATCTTGATTAATATTTGGAGTAAAGTTTGTATGTTGAAAAAAGGCAATAAAAAATAAAAGACTGGGGATAACTTGTAAAAGCAATGAAATTGTAAACAATATGAAGCAAGATGCACATTGGAATTAATAAGCAAGTTTCTCCATATTCATTGATTTAGAGAATTACTTCTTAGTATGCAAAAGAATTTAAGTTTTATCATTCTTTATGGTTCTGATATCTACATACTGTCATTATGATTTGCTATTTATGTCATTATAAGCTCACACATTAAAGGACCAAATACCACATGCTAAGAAACATGTCCAAAACTTCTTAAATGTCCACATGATCAATCATCTGGCTACAAAGATCAAAATACCTCTTTATAGTCTCAAGTCTCTAACACTAATTTATAATATGCTAACTTATCCTAAAACAAAACCCCAATTTTCACTGTCACTATTCTTTCATTACGTCACTTTAAAAGCCCTTTGTCTTATTGCAAATCTTAATTTACGGGGAAGAATCCAAATGGAATCCCAGATTGGCTACTTAGGTGTGCTATAAAATTTACTATCAAATTTTAACCTGCAGTTACCTCCAACTCTGCAATGTGTACCTGCACAAACTGAATGTGGTCATCATCACTGCCAAACACCTCAGCCTGTCCATCTAGTAGATTCCCATCAAGCAGCTTGTGATCAGCTGAGTAGTACAACGTTTGAACCTGCAAAACAGCAATAGAATACCCATGTGGTGGCTCTTGTCACCATAACTACTCTCCTATTAGGTAGAATACAAAGACTCCACAAGGGAACCTCCAGTGAGTGTGCCTCTTGATATCTCACTCTGGCAAAATCACAAATTAAAAGAAAAATACAAGTCATGGTGGTAAAAAAAAAAAAAAAAAAAAAAAAAAAAAGAAAAAGAAAAAAAGAAAAAAAGAAAAAAAAGAAAAAAAAAAAGAAAAAGGAAAAAAAAAGGAAAAAAGAAAAAAAAAAACCTTTTTTTTTTTGTTTTTTTTTGTTTTTTAAATCTTCCAATACTGGCTTAAGAATCCTTGGCTTGTTCTGCTTGAAAGAAATCTTCATTTTTCATGACTCCTAATAATTATTAACATTTTTGATGTAACATTAAGAGAGAAAGTATAAAAGCACAATATACAGGATCTTGAGTAATATACAGATTCACAATCACATATTAGGGTTTTACTCCCTGAAAATAAGCTCTTTTCCATGTACAATTATTTTCCTCTTGGGCAGGATGAAAAATGCCAACAAAAGTGAACTTTAAAAAAATTCAATTCCCAAGCCCCAAAACAGAAAAAAATGTGAGCATGCAATAATACATACTAAAGCAGCCAAATAACAAGTGGCAAGGCAGAAGATCAACTGAGAACATAAATGACACAAGGTGTTTTTTTCAAAAGTCTCTTAGGCTTATGTCTTTATCATATTATCTAGCTTCAGTGGAAATGCTACAATTGAGCAATTAAGTGCAGTGTCCTTAAGGAAAAATTTTTTCCAAGTCTCCTTCATTAATATTTTAGGCTTTGGTGCATGTGTGTTTGTTTAGGGGATTGTTGGGGATGTCTTAAGAAAAAGTGGCCCAAGAGAAGTTTAGAGGTATGCATGAATAACACCAATGAAAGACATAAAGCTTTAAAGAAAAGAATCCTGTAAAGGAGTAAACACCATTAAATCATCATCGCTCTCTGCCCACAGCGGATTTTTCTTAGGAGAACTGGGGCAGGACTGCTGCTTCTGTACGTGTCAATACACTTGAGGTTTCTTCTTGTTTCTTCAGTCTTGGGTATCCTAGTTTTGTTAATAAACCTATAGGGAGATAAATCAATGGGGAGGAACAACCATTAGAAGCTTTTACCTACTTTTCATATTTAAAGCAAAAACCTGTGAAAGAAACATTATAAGAATCTACAGAAATTTCAGTACCACCTCCCCATTTCTAAAGCAAATTACATGCTACTTTAAAGAAAGTTATCAGCACATAATGAGCAAAGAAAAAAAAATAAAAGAAAGCAGAAGACCAGACTGAACAGTTCATTCAGCTCACCTGGACACCCCCCCTGTTTCTCAGCTTAGGGGTACCTATAGCAAAATTTAAATTCTTTAGGGTCATGGTTATAAAATAAAATGAAAGGGAATCCTTCATGTCAAAGCAACTTAACTTTAAAGAATTGTTTAATCCCATTTACTTAAAAACTAACCTCTTCCATCAGCTCTTCCAGACTGTCTCCATTCTCCCAGATGCTACGTTGTACCCAGTTGATTACCTTTGTATATAATTTGCCATTGCTAGGTAGGCAGACATTGTCTTCAAGCATGACCTCCAACTAGAGTTCCAAAAAGAGAAAATAATCATTAAAATGTTTTAGTGCCCACTTAGTCAGTAAAAATTCTAGTTCTACTTATTGCATGAGTTTCTATTGCAAAATTATGTTAAAACCAATTTTTCATGTTTATTCTACCTAAAACTTCTTTTCTACATTTAATTATAAACTGCACTCCTTTTTAAAGAAAAACAGATAAAGTTTGAGAAAAACAGGAAAAAAGATACTCAGCCAGCTATTAAGATAAAACCATTTCACTTAAATGATTTTTACAATCTTCTCTGAAATACACCTTTTGTATCATTTTTCTAGTATATAAGGTGTATAAGTGGTAGAGAATAATGCACTTCTAAAAACAAAAAGGGAGAAAAACTGAATAGTGAACTAAAGTGAAACTAGTCACTAATAATCTTCACCACAAGTCAGGTTGAGAAAATGTATTACACTCCTTTCATTGGGACAGGTAAGAACTAAGAATGAGGAATGTCATAAACATTTATGACAGTTTTTTTAAACTATTTTGTTTTGCTTTCTTTGTTTCTAAGGGGAAAGACCTTATCTGGAAATGACCTGAAGAAAGGTACAAAAACTTTTAAAAAATGAAGCAGGCAGGATAATTTTTATTTTTCTTCTTACTTTTAGCCGGGGAAGTTTAAGAAATTCCTCTTCTTCTGAAATTTGTAATAGGTGTTCCTGGATATAAACATCAACTTTATTCAACAAACGTGAGTCTCCCATGCAACTTGCAAAATTCCGGTAAGAGATACAGCTTGAAACATCCATCCTGGATAGCAAATAGTCACCACAAACCTTTGGAAAAAATAAGGATATGCAAATATAACAATATTTCACAACTTCTCTGTGAATTTATAACCTATACTTTTCAAATAGTAAATCTTGAGAAAAACAGTAAAAGCTCCAGAGAGCAGAAAAGGCAGGATATAATGTTGATGTTTAAAGGATTTTCCCATAAGCTAGACAGCCCTCTGAGATGGAAACAGTAAGACCTGGAACCTAGTCTATTAAAAGTTTTTTGGTTTAACCACAGATCCCAAACAACAAAGAAAAGCCCCAAATTTATTTTCATTTCTATTAAGCAATTATCTCTGTCAAGGATCTACATGCATACTTCCTTTACTTATGAAAATTTTCATTTGAGCCATGATAATAAATTTTCAAAGTTATGCATATGACTAAGATCAGAGCAACACTGAATTCTCATTATATAAATAAGACTATACCTGCTTTACTCTGTCCATCTTTAGCTTCTTAGCTGCAGAATAAACATCTTTTACTAACTCTTTATCAGCTTTCAATCTATTAAAAAAAAATTCAAAGGTCCATTATAGTATGTCCATATTAAGGTTTCTAAAACACATGTTTTAAATTAGGAATTTCAAAATTATGATATGGAAGCTCACTTTCATGTGATAGTACTTACTGAGCAGTGTAGGCATAATTCAACAAAACTTCAACAGCTTCTGGATTGAGATCGTCAAATTTAACATGAGATACTCCATGAGGATCACTATCACTATTGAAGATTTCAAATAAGTAGGGACTGCAGCAAGCCAAAACTGCTCTGTGTGCCAACATCTCATGCCCACAGACCTTAAGATTATAAAGAATTAGAATCAGAAATTTATTAGATAACATCTTACCAACAAATCATTATGTAATATTCAGTTCTCTCAATTTCCCCCAAGTTATCTTCTCAAAGTATACTTTGTAAATGCCTTTTATGGAAAATATATTAATTAAGTCTGGAAATTTTTGTGACCTGGCAATAAAAAAAATATCTTCTTTGTTTTTTTAAAAGAACTATATCCGTATATTGCCCAAGCCAAATACAGGAACCTGATTTCTGATAGTCTCTGACCTCCTATTTAAGCAACTCAAATCGTCCCCAGCTCCCGAGTAGTTCCCTATATTAATGCCATTTAGTGGGT